>NW_024582614.1:740113-742567 GCF_018398535.1 Haplochromis burtoni | reverse complement strand
GTACCTCTGGTGCAAATTACTGACCTCTGTCATCATTTTAGGTGGGGGAACTTGCACAATCGGTGGCTGACTAAATACTTTTTTGCCCCACTGTAAGTGAGAGGTTAGCACAGGCCACCCAGGGTGACTATTTCTGAGTAGATAAGAAGTCAGTTCAGCCACTTCTTTGTGTTTATGGCATCGTTTTTAGCCCGTGAAACCCAGTCTGCTGCAATGAAGCATGACATGCACAGCCGCAAGTCTCCCATATACAAACATATCCGAGGCGAATATGGTTTGCTGACAGACACATTACACTATTGTTTTATAGTGACAAAAAAACACAGGACAGTAGAAAACTGTGGAAAATTCAAGCACTGCATTGAAAATGTCCAACTAATTTTCCAGTGGATGTGTGAATGTTTTTTAAATCTCATCCCGCTTCCCTCTTAATCACCGACATTGCAGCACAAGATTTTACAAGGTAGTGTACAAACACTGCTCTACAAAGAGATAATTGTGTCATCAAGCGTCTATACTTTGCCCACTTTTATTGTTTATAGTCACATGTCTTATAGGAAGAATAAAAATAAGCCCCATGTATGCAGCTCACCCAAAAAGAAAGAAAAAACACAAAAAAACGGCTTTATACACTTAAATGTATAACTGCTGTGTAGTGAGTAAAGAAGTTTTAATAATGTGTCTGGATTGAGCATAAAAACAGTAACAAACTGTTCTGCTGTGGAATAATGAAAAATGTAAAAAAAAAAATTAACTTACAAATATGTTGCTGTTTTTTTATAATCACATGTTTAAATGTTCTTATTATGGTACACCATTTATCAATGTGCATTTCAGTCTCCATCCTTAACATTACATCAGCTCTTTGTCTTTCATCTTCCTCTCTCTCCCCTCCACTCCCTTGGCCTGGTTTCTATTTGTTAAACTCTAACACTATTGCCCTTTCCAGGACTCCTGAGGCGGAAGTCAAGGAGAAACCTAAGATGTTTTATTAAAGTCAGGCGTGCACACATAGGGCCATACCTCTATTCCCTCCCTGCCCTATGTCTCCGCCATTCATTCCCTTCACCTCATAACATGAAAGTAGGAATTTGCAATATTCTGGGAAATTCTTTATGTAGTGACAGGAATGGAAAAAAGTGGTGCTGACAAGTGTTTTGAACACAAGACAAGATTTTTATTTTTTTTAGATTAATTAATAAGGACGGTGCTCTGACCTGCTCCTCTCTTGATTCTCTGTTAACCTAAAGACACACTTTTATTTAACTGATCTCCCAGGACCAGTTAGAATGTTTCTAATGCTGTTTTATACAGATCACAGCACACTGTCTGGGAATTAGAATCTTATCTCTGACTTTTGTCTCTTGATGCCATACTGTATCTATGTGGGAAACTGGTTACTTTGCTAGTTTATGCCAAAGAGAACAAAACTGTTACACTTCATGTCCAATAAGAAATAAACACGGAAACGAAATTGAACAGCTTTACAAACCTGCAGGTCTGCATATACTAGTAATTTTAACTGGTGTTTGAACTTTTAGGTAAAAAAACAAAATAGCAAAAACATGTTTTCATACCCAAAGTTACTGGTGTGAGTAACATTTTGTGGTCATTTATCAAAGCAATATATCCATCCATCATTCAGTTTTTTTCTGCTTCTCCAGAGAGGTCACCAGTCTGCTGCAGGGCTAACTTTGTCTGGCATTACTTTGCTTTAGTCACCAAACCAGTACTAGTGTGAAAAAAAACAAACAAAACAAACAAAAGCTACAGACACAAACTACAATGCACACCCTAATGCATACAATTAAAAGATCTAAGCTGACAGCGTGCTCCACTGAACTATTCCTGCTATGACGGGCTTTTGTTCAGGAGGACGCCTTTATTTAAAGCCACTGCACTCCAGAGTCTGGAGCTTTCTTCGTGTGAAGTCAGTTGTTGTTTACAGAACATTATAGCTGCCTTTCAGTTCTTTAGGGTGCTACCTCTGACACACTTGCTAAGTGAATAGTGTGATGACAGGAGAGAAACAACTGGAATATGAATGGTTGGAGTATTACACTCTTTAAGCTAGCCTTTATAGGCTTTTATAGAATACGTTTGCAAATCCAAGTGTGTAGGTAATCTCGAGGCCTTGCGCTTGCCAACTAACCACTGTCAGGACATGCATGTTTACAGCCTCTGTGAATGTTCTAGAATAGAATAGAATAGAATAGAATAGAATAGAATAGAATAGCTCTTTATTGTGACTGTTACAAGAACAATGGAAGGCAGTTTGGTATCTCTCCGTGTGAAATACACAATAGCGTAAGCAAGTATTTACATAATAACACAGACAGATTTACATTTACACAAGACAGATATGTACAACTTATTCATACACCTGCATACATACAGATACACCCATACAAACATACACGATTACATATACACACACACATATATATATATATA
>NW_024582614.1:706001-729936 GCF_018398535.1 Haplochromis burtoni | reverse complement strand
GCTTTGGGTGCCTTGAAAAGCGCTATATAAATCCAATCCATTATCAATATCAGTTGGTGTAAATAATTTTCAGTCATCTATCAAAACCTTGTCTCATTATGTCTTTTGACCTTTTTGACCAGAAATATTTTTCCAAGACTTTTAAAACTTACCTGATGTCAGACAGCAGCAATGTAAATTATTAAAACTTGTGTATGCTTTACTTTCTACATCTTTGTTTAATCTTGACCATTGTTAATTTCAGTCAAGTAAAAGGAAAATAAGTTGGCAAGGCTTTTAGATAAGTGTTAAACACCACTGTGGCAGGCCAAATGAAATGCCTTAAACATAATATTTTCAAAGAGCTTACAGGAAAGCACATTTATTCTTAACATTCTGCTTCACAAACACCTCATCTATTTTGAAATTTCAAAGGAATGACAGGATAAGTAGGAGGGGAAATAAGGAAAGCTTAAAGCTCAGTCTCAACATAAGCACTTTAAGTTCCTCTGTTTCTTCTGCTGTCTGATATTAACCGGGTGCCAACATCATAAAGCCAAGAATCTGCCAAGCACAGCACTCCAAAAAAATGGACATACACAGTGCACGCAAGTAATCCTGCAATACGCTGCAGTCACAGAACTTGTTGCAAAACCAGTTCTCTTTATTCTTTCGTACGTGTATAATTAAATGTCACTGCTTTTTGTTGTCACAGTAGGACTTAATGGCACACAGCATATCCTTAGCCATGGAGGCTGTGTGTTGAAAGGGGAGCGTGCTCATCAGAAGATGAAAATTAAACAGTTCGGCACACACCCGACCTGCAGAACAGCAACTCACAGGCCTCTGAATGTATTCACACAGGCACGCACACATTCTTGCACATGTTCACGCCAGGAGACACACACAAACACAGAGTACAACACAGCTGGATTTTGTTACCCACAATACACTGCAGCCATCTCTCACTGTGAGACAGAATGAGAGGCCCACATAAACTTTACTCCTCCCCTGTGATAAGAGGTGGGCAGCAAGAATAAATGGAGATGGGGAATTGCAGAGAACGAGTGTGAGAGGTAAGATGTTTAAATAGCTGGTTCGCTGACGCCTGCCACAGTTCATCCACAATTTGCTATATACAAAGACTCACTCACCTAAACTTAAAGTGCATGGCAAAACCCAAACATGATTGTGTTGTCTCAAAGCAAGATGCAAGGAGTCTTGGTCCTGTAGAAGCACAACTATGGTGACTTGACAACATAAGAAAGAAATTCCACGGCATTATTATAAGTTGAACCTTATTTTGAAAATCCGCAGAACAGTTACATGGCTTAAAAAAGTCATAACAACAACCTCAAGAAACCTGAGCAGGCTTGTACAAAACATTCTGCTCTGCTTTTGGTTTGTTGCTATGACTTCTGGTCCATCAAACTTTATTGGACTGATGTCACTATTTTCCCAAATGTCAGCAATGAAATTAATGAAAAATAAACCTCAAATTGGTACTTGCTATGAATTATAATTTACCTCAAAAAGAACATATGCTCTCTCTCTCTCTTGCCCTCTTTCTCCCCCTTGCTATGACTGGCTGTACTGTATTGTACAAAAGAGAAGTATACCACTGTTAGTTGTCAAGAATAGGATCATAAGAAGAACAACAATGGAAACAACACTCTTTGCAGAAAGCTTGTTATCTGACGCATGACCTTAGGGGGTTTGCACTGCCATTTCTCCCACTGAAAACTATCATTCGGTCACTAGATTGTAGAGGTAGATGCTGCTCTTATCAATGATTATCATGATGACCCTTGAGATGATAGTCATATCAGAAACTTTACAAATAGCAACTGCACTAGAAATATTCCAGAGACGCACAAGGAAACAACCATGAAGGGGAGATCATCCAAATGTCAAACAACTTTTGTATTTGATCTTATTATTTGTGGAGTTGTGAAACTTTATAATGGCAAATTTTATAGTATGTTGAAGGTTAAAGATTGCTCGTGTTGAAAGCTAATATGCAAATTACGGAAATTTGCATTGTTCTTACTGCTACCAAAGGCTGTGCTGCGTTTCCCTCTTGGCTAGAATATCCAGATAAATGACCAATGCAAAAGGGCAGAATAAATTTAGAACATTGTTGTTTAATTATTGAATAATTATTGTCTTTACTCTTTATTCCTATCCAGTTTAAGTACTTACATGTCAAAGAAAGTAGGACAGCTAGGTGGTGAAGGCTACCTAAAACACTGGTATTAATTACACTTCATACACAGCAAAATCTCCAGTGTTAAATTAACACTGGAGATTTTGCTGTGTACCAGCATTATGAGGATTGGTAAACAGAAACTGCTAAAAAAAAAAAAAGAACCAACTACAACGGCTGTGTAAAAGTGCAAATAATTGAGCAGTCATTTAGATAAATTATGTAGAACACAAATGCTTTTGGTAGCAAATTATTCACATTTGTTTTTCTCCTGACACTAAATTGGATGATGGAGAGACTGGCAGATGTGAAAGAAAAAACATCAGTGGTGAGGGCACAAAGAAGTAAAGTGGCGATCATAAATTTGTGTTAAAAAGTTGTTCTGCAGGGAGGTTACTTCATTTTCTTTTAGAAAATAAAGGACTCTTGATTTAGTGGTGCCAAATCTTCCAAAGAGGAATATCGTGTTACCTCATGCTTGAAAAGCTTACCAGTAAAATCAGTTTAACAAGGTCTTTCTTTCTAAAACTCTTACCCCACAACTGTTTTGTAAGAAGATCAATTATAGCCATGCACTGTATCTGTACTGTACTGGGGTTGCACAGGAATGTGAAAGCACATGGACAAACATGTGTAAGGATATTATAAATAAAACAGATTAAGGCTTAACACACACAAAGTAAATAGTAATGTTATTCTGATGGGCGTGCTGCATGAAAGTTCAGTTGTGTAAAGGATTTTGTGGTTGAGCAAGTCTCTTTATTTTACCATGACCTCAAAAGTTATGATGACTTCTAGGATTAGTTTGTTAATCTGAGCCTGACGTGACGTCTTTTCTTTCTTGCCTTAGGAACATATAACGGAGAGTTGCATCAGTCTTATCTGGATAGAGTGTCAACAAGCTGGATTTATGTTGCATCACCTATTCTCATAACCCAAGTATCAGTATAGTAAAAAAAATTAACAGAAGATTAGATTAATATATACCATTGGGTGAGATTAAATGAATATATAATCAGGGCTTTATGGTCTGAGATTACCAATGCAATGACTGTAAATACAAATCATCCAAAAACTATAAATGACAATCCAAAAATTACAAAACGCAAAGGAAATGTTTATATATTGTATTGTTTTCCCATAGATTTGATTTTTACTCATGGGAGTAGTACTTTAGTAGTAGTTTTCCTCTACAAATATAATTAATTAAAAAGTCTTCTGTGTGAAAAAATAACAGAGAAAGATAATCAGCTCTCTCCGATGAGCCTCTCATTCTCCATATGGAGTAGTCTTGTACTGTAGCTAGGATTTTTTACTTTGCACAGCAGCTGTGAGCTGGCACAGTGCAGCAATCTGTTGAAGTATTGAGTCTCGTGCAGTCCTTTAATGTGAAATAATACATTTTAATGATTGAAACTATAAAAGAAACATTCCCACAAAGTTAGTCATTGCCTGTGAGGTTTTTGGCATCACATGTGCTGACAATCTATATTAGGATGAAGAAGAATCGCATGCACAATGAGCCACATGAAAGCCACGATAAATAAATTACATTAAAAGCTTAGGTACAAATACAATTTATATTTCTTTGTCATTCTCTTCAACTGCATTTACTCCTTGACTTGTTCTTCTGTGTACTCTTAATAGAACCATTGTTTTTGGCAAAGTAGCAGCTCCACACTTAGAGACGTATCTGTGACTTCTCTTACTATGTTCCCCTCTGTCTCTCATTAACCGTACCTGCTTTTGTACTGTTAATAGAAGCAGTTACATACTAGCTAAATTGTATGATAGGACAACCTTTCTGACACTGGTAAGGGTAGCTTCAGATATATTATGAGGTTTGAAATATCAGATAAATGGCAATTTGAGCTGAAAAGCCAGAGTAGGGATCCAGTATCTGCCCTCTAGTAACTTACAATGGGTGAGTTGCAGTATCCTGTAAACAAAAATCTATCAGTGAAAGTATTATGACTTTAAGTCTGCCAGCACATAATGACAATTAACCTGGTTATTGCCTTGTAGATATGAGATTCGTGCAGAGGATGTGTAATTACCAGGAGAAGCCATTATAGAAGCACTGAACAAAGTAACCTCAGTCAGCTTTGTGGATGGTTTTGGCCTCTGGCGGTTTCACCAATGCCTTGGTGTGGTGTTTTAAGGTGTGGAAGTGTTCCAGTTATGCTCCTGCTATGCTGAAAATGCAGAGCAGTGTGCTGCGGCTGCCTGTTAGACCTTGAGTCCTATCTGTGGGTTTAAGGAACATTTCCGTAAGGAAATCCAGTCCCCTTCCCAGTAGAATACTAGAAGGTAAGCTTAGCTTGAGGTATTCATGGGCCAATGTCTACAGAAGAATATCTGAACAGATTTAGATTTCCTCCTGAAGTAAATCCAAACAGAGCTGTACTGACAAGTACTTGACAGTAGAACAGTGTTAGTGTTGTTGTAGTTTTGTATTTGATTGGACTTTGTTTTTAAATAGGTGCTGGTGCAGATACTTTGGCTAATCTTACAGGGACTGAATGATTCTTAAGAATTGGTTGGCTTTATTACTCTTCATTGCTATCTACTTTTTAAAATCAGAATCTTAGCCATTACCAGGACTTACTAGGACACAATTTCTAACAAGCACATCTGTTATGCCCCAGATGTACCTTTCAACAATGATAATTGCTGAACTGCATTTTGGTCTCTCTGTGCCAGGGTTTCTGGCAAACCTTAAAGAGTCATTTTTTTCATCACGTTATAAGGTAACGTGATGAAAGGTGTTTACCAAGGTGATAAGGTGTTTAACAAGTGAAGTTAAAAGCAATTATGTTGTTTTTGTGTCTGATCCACCAGCATAACAAGAAGGTGCTATGGAGCTATTTGCTGCTCCCTTTAGGGTTCACCAAAGCAGATAATCTGCCTTCATTCCACCCGATCCCTAGCATGTCCTCCCCTCCTCCATGAACCTCCTTTGTGGTCTTCTTCTTTTCTTCTTCTTTTCTGCCAGCTAAATCCTCAAGATCCTTGGTCCAGTAAATCCACTATCCCTCTGCAAATGTCCAAACCATTTCAGCCTTGCTTCACTAAGTGTATCTCCAACCTGATCAACCTGAGCTGTACTAATTTCTAATCCTATCCACTCTGGTCACTGCCAGTGAAAAATTTAAATTCAATTTTGTCACCTCCATCTCCTCCTGTCTTTTTATCTGTGTCACTGCCTCCAGCAGATCTCACTATCAACTTATAAACCTTCCGTTTCACTACTCCTGTCACAAATCACCCTTAACATTCACGGTTCACCCCAGGGATGTAAACTCTTCAAACTTGGGGTCAGCTGTGGCTCAGAGTGATTCACATCCCAGCTCCTCCAGACTGCATGTTTGAAGTAAAGCAAGATACTGAACCCCAAGTTGTCAGAGTACAACTGAGTTCACTTCTGTGAATGTGTGTGTAACTGTGTGAATGAGGCTTATAGTAAAAAGTACCTTGATTGCTCCGTTGAAGTAGAAAAGCGCTATATAAGAAAATCTAGGGCAGAAAACACATTTATTGTGCCTTGCTGCTATTAACTCATTAAACAGCTCTACACCACACTAACAGAACACAAACTGAACTTTCATTCATTTTGCTAACTAGAAGAATATGTCTGTGTAAATAAATAAATAAATAAATTTTTATTTATATAGCACCTTTCAAGACGGAATCACAAAGTGCTGAAAGATTTTTCAGCCTTTCAATGAGGATGTGGTGGTCAACTGTGTCGAAAGCTGATGTTAGGTCCAACATGAGTAGAACAGAGCATTTTCCTGCATCATTATTCACCAGGCTATCACTAGAGACCCTAAGAAGAGCTGTCTCCGTGGAGTGAAATCGACGAAAACCTGACTGAAACTTATTGTAAATGCCATGTTTATCTAGAGCTGCCATAAGTTTCTTAGCCACAACCTTTTCTAGAAGCTTAGCAAAGGTTGTGTATCTTGATATGCTTTTGTTTCTTCTTGATGTGTTTACTTGTGGTACACTGGCCACATGCCTGCATTCAGGGTGAATGTTGGTGACACCGGGTTTTCCACAGAGTTGAAGCCTCAACATCAGCAATGAGGCACCACAAGCACAGTTGGGTATTCTGATGTAACAATTGGAGCAGCAAACAAGTCACAAAATCGAAGGTTGTGTGCATGTCTTCACGCTCAAGTGCTTCCAAATCTCCTTTGTCAATCAACAGTTGTAAATAAGCCTGTCACCTGGAGTCAGCTTCACACAGGTGTACCAGCAGGCAAAGGGCAACAGGCACAACCCATACAAGCATACCTATTCTTTCACCCACCTTCTCTTCTTACTACTTGTAAGAAATTTTCTAAACCGTCCCAGTGAGGTATGTAATCCTCCAGATGCTCCTTTTGTGGGTATTTTCCTTATAGCAAGAGTAAGTGCATAAAAACAAGTCTGATATAAGTAACCCACACGTAACTTGCTATTGTCTTTTTGAAATGTTTGTAGAGTCAAACTTTTTTTACCCCGAAGCAGTGAGCCTCCTCATTCACCTTCCTTGGATCTATCACTTCTTGGCCTGCAGTCACTTGTCGCTCACTTTAAAGCACTGTTCACTGTAAACAGAATCTCTGCAGCAAAGACAGTGACAGAAGTCACAACAGCAATGAAGACTTTTGAACAAGAGCCAAGGTTCTCTGAGATTTTTACTGTCATTTTTCTCAATTAAGTAAGCCAGCCCCATCTTCATTTCTATTGCATCCTACAATCTTTACTTTATATGACAAATTACGTCTTTAATGTTAAACACACGTGTGATGTAACTGTTCCTCCTTCATCTTTCTCCCTTACCTCCACCCCAGTTACTGACTGATGTTTGCCTGTTTGCCAACAGGGCGCCCTCATGTTTGTTCAGCCCTCTGGCAGGGTCCCTGTTAGGCATGACTGTGAGGGAAAAGTCGGGTGGTAGAGGCCTGTTCTCCGGTTTGTGCAAGTTTAAGGCAGATAGCATCTTCACAGCTTATCTGCACTTTGAGACATCAAGCTCAGGTTTGGTTCAGACTAATTTCATTTGTTTGGTTCATCACCGCAAACATACACAGAGACAGAATGTTAAGAAAGCAGAAACTCGAACTGAAGCTTATCTTAATTGGCCGTTTACTGGTCCACATGAACCATCTGTAACCATGTGTACAGAGTATCCCATTCATATGCACTCAACTAACTTTGAGTTACCAGAACCCAACAATAAAATTATCTTGGATAATTATTGATTTTAGGTGTTATAATCAATTTTGTGTTTGATTGTATTGAACTAGTGACCTGTCAATGGTGTACAGCTGCCTTTTAGTCTATTTCAGCTGGGGTACGCACAAGCCCATAACTTTAAATCTTCCCCCCCCATGAAAACTACATTTAACCTCATCTGTACTCTGATGAATTTTGACAACTCAATATACATCAATAAATGACAACTTGATTTTCGGTTTTTTCTAAGGCTAGGCCTAGTTAGCCAATCGCCCTCACTAACTTCTGATGCAAACCCAGTTATTTTGTCCTGGAATCAGGCCTAAAATAAGACAAAAACTGCTCAATTCAGAAAAAAGAAACAATAGTTACCCCTAGTATGCTTAGAAAGAGTTTAGTTGGATAAGCAGTTATAAAATTAATTCATCCAACGATTTCCTCAACCACTTATCTAATTTAGGGTTGTGTTGACCTCTTTTTTGTTGTAGCCTCACATTTCATAAATTTGAGGATGTTAAGTTAGTTTGAGGATGTTAACGTAATACTTATTCAGTCTAATTTAGAAGAAACTGGAGGTCTCATTTCCACAACATTTTTAGCTTACTGGAGAAAGTGTATTAAAAACGTGTATTCAGATTTTTTCACCTGACTTTAAGTCAGACCCCAGGTTTCTGCAAACGTGCAAACGCTGGGAATTTATTTATTTTTGGCTCACGCTGATTATGTTAGCTTATCCAACTAATATTCTAGTTAATAATCTTTTACACATATACAAAAGGGCTGAAATAATTACAGAAAAGCAAAGAAATGTTCTTACTATATACTTTCGTTTACCTGCATATAGGTGATATGCAACCAGCTTCTCTTTTTCCAGCATGTTACACTATATTTATTCAGACATTTCTTTATATTATGTTATATTTCTTTATATTTTAGTGTTCAAAATATTACATAGAACCAAATTTGTTCTGTGAACATGCCGGAACTTATTTTCACCACAAGCTTCGGATGCTAGAGCACCGCTTGCGCAACTGTCATGGGAGTTCTCGCTTGACCAAAATGTACTCTGTAATTTGTGCGGAAATTTCACTGGGGTGGTGAAAAATCAGAAGCAGTGTTGTTGTTTACAGTCACACATCTAAAGATCAAATTTCACCTTCTGAAAAACCCATTAATATGAGGCACAAACGGTTCATGTTTGTATGTAGACGTGCATCACTAAAGAACGATTTTGGCATCGATGTGGGATGAGTGTTTACTTTGTCACTTATCTATTTACTTTACCTCCTGACAGATGCTTTAAAATAAACACACGCACACATACACACACACACAACCACACAAGCCCATTCTTGTCCCTGCTGGAAGGGGAATCAATTAGTGCAAACTGAACTGCGTGTGTGTATGTTTGTTTGGCTCAGTTAAAGCCACTGACCTTGACTGGTTCATGACCCAGAAACAAAGGCTGCATTTTACACAGGAACAGATTTTTAACTCTTTGCAGTGCTGTTCAGAGCTGTTCTATCAGCTTTACAAGACCAGACCTGTTCCCTGCCAGCATTTCCACAGTGTGAACGCAGCTACAGACACATAAAATGTGTCCTGGGAGGGCGACTTTGCTGAGAAGCCTTTGTGTCGGTGAGAGACGGGAAATATATGCGTATTAAACATACACACAAACAAACACACTCTCTAAATTACTCATCTTCCCAGCACACCATTTATAATGGCAGGAACCAGGTTTTCTATCTGTTTGTGCTTGCCTCACTATCAGCGCTCACAGATAATCAAACTCATCATCACATACCTCGAATAACCGGTAACTGCCTTCCAGTCAGTCTGCAGTAAAGTGACTATAACTTACTGTGGTGCACCACAGAGTGTAAGATTGCGAGTTGAACCACTTAAGTCGTCCAACGAATGATGTAGTGTCACGAGGTCAAAGGTCATGTTAACAGTCTGTCTTACTTCTTAGGTTTGTTTTCATTCAAGAAGGAATGTGATGGATGTTAAACAGCAAACTATACAGAAAAAGGAATAGGTTAAATCAGAAATTTGCCTCTGTGTGCAACCGATTCATTTCTGTTATCGCTGCTAGCATGCTTTTTTTTGATGGCCCCACATTGCAAAACTATGACTTTAGCATTATAGCTAACCAAAAATATGTTGATTTCAGTGATGAGTAAAGCTGTATCGTCTCTTTAACCGATCGACTGCTTGAAGTAGAGGAGGATGTACTGTAAGTGTTTAAATCAAGATTACCTTAATTTGCTACAGCATATATAGTGCGCTCTATGTTGGTGTTGTTTCTTCATCATCATAATAATGTTTGTCCAGGATCAATATTACAACAGACCAATCACGTTGTGATGTCATATCTTTGGAATGTGGAGGAAAAAGGAAAAGAAATGCCTTTGTTTACATATAACACCCTTCTAAAATAAATGGTAATCATTCCAAGTGTTTTCTTTATTCCTTTATGCTTTAGAATATATAATAGTGCTTTCAGCGTTAGCACAGTTAGCTCGTTAACGCTTTAGCGCCGTGCAGCCCCACGCACGGGGTGATCCGCATTAACTCGCTAACGGAGATTTGCCGCGTTAATGCAGTTATGGCGTTAACGTCATTTTAATATGCAAATGTTTGCAAAGTTTAACCTCAAATTTGGCCCATTCGTTTTTAACAAGGTGTTACTTAGATTGGTGACAATCAGCAAAAGTTCAGTAAACACAAACATAAAGTTTGCATGTGCTAACAGGTTTTGGCACTTCCACAGAACTCAAAGTAAAGGGTGGTTTCAAAGGTTGTTTGTTCCTCCCGCTGCCAAAAATTATTAATCTGACAGGCTTTTTATGTTCTCCCTTATAAAGTAATGCTCATGGTTGTCTGTCCAGTGAAAATAGATCAGATGAGAGCAGACTGACCTAACCATCGACCAGCTGATCCTGACACTATGTCACTTGATGTCAAACAGAGTCCAAGAAAATTGATTTCCAAACAATAAGAGAGTCAATAAAGAATTTAGCTTGGAGGAACGACTTCTAATACCCATGCCACTGAGCAGCTGTAGCTGTGAAGCAGTCAGACAAAACTACATAGTTTTAGCACTTCACTCAGCGTATCAACAGGTAATTGCTACGGCCACTGGTGTGTGGAAAAGGAAGCTTATTAGACATTACAAAAATTGTGACTGGCTGATTATCATCACCTCTTTTGGCTGTACTGTACTGTTAATAGCAGTAGCCGTATGTTTTTGTAACAAACTGTTTTTGTAACAAACTGTTTTTAAGGAGTGTGCTACAGAATCAAATCAAACTGGTTTAATTTAACTTGTGGTGCAGAATGACAGCATGTTGATTTAACAGCAGTTACACAAAAAGATCCATGAAAGCAAAAAAGTGGAAAATGCTACAAAGTCATTAGTTGAAGCTAAAAATATGAATGCTGGAGAGTCACATGTCACACTGCTGTGCAATAGCAAAGAACACTGTAGCTGCTGGAGAATGGTGAACAAGACATGAAAACTTTTATTACATTTAAATTCCACATATGCTGCCCTATCTGCGACAAATCCAGTGCTTCTTTTTTGTTTTAAATAACAGACATGCCATTCTGCATGTCTGCAGTAAAATGCACAGCGTGCTGGAATCAGACTCCTGGGAAGACAAATGTGAAGGAGCAGTGCTGACACGCTTCACTGCAGGCCAGGCGTTGACACACGACTCAGAAAAGCCTCGAGGCTCGGAGGGATGTTTGGAAAAGGAACAGGGAGAAAAAATGGTGTCGTGTTTATGTAGATGGATGGAGTGTGAATGCACAATTGCAACACATACACACAGACTCCCACTGAAGCCACAAGTAACCTCCTTTGATTTTGCACTGATGGGATAAATAAGGCTGGCGTTTTATGTATGCCAGCTCCATTTAATAGCTAGACTTGATATATATTGTAGGTACCTATAACAGTTAATTTGCAGAGTGTTAACTTTTGCAAAGCAGCTGATGGTATCTGCTTCACATGTCTGTTTCACAGAAGCTGAAAGAGGCCAGTGACAGCAATCAAGCCTACTCTAATGCTCAGGTTATTTAAAATAACACTATTTTAGTTAGGAAAGCATCAGTTTGTAGAAAGTACGACAACAAGACAAGACAAAAGTTCCTAAAATACAACATGTAAAGCTTCCATTTATAAAAAAAAATTGTTTGTTTCAACTAGAGGAACAAGGCTGAGTCAATGTGCACTTTTTACTTTAATGTGCTCTGGTGTCTGCTTATTCAGCTGTCCTGTGTTGCTATCTCCAGCTGACAGACTACACGGAGTTTAAAGTCCTTTGGATCCTGTATGAACTCTTAGATTTCTATCTACAAGTCATTTTACATGCAAGGCATGCAAAGAAAATCTGTAGTAAGTTTATTTGGTTTGTCTCTGATCTTCTTACTGGTTAGAGGGGGTAAAAGCTCAGTTTGAAAAACATGAAATCACTCCATGCTACAATCAGTTTAATCTCAGTTTAACAACTTCTGAATTAGAACTGGCAGCTCTTTATAGTGTTGCAAACATAGTGACGTTCCCTCTAGATCTGGCAACTTCTGAGGCCTCTTTAAAGATCCCTGCATTAAAGAAAGTCGACTGTTTTAATGAGAACAATTTATGTTACAACATCAAGAATGTGCAAATTATTTTGAAAAATGTAGCAACGTTTAGCAACCCTTATAGTTTAAGCTTTAGTTTCTTAGTGTTTTCTCACAACTAAACTCACTGAAGCAGAATAATGAAGGAACAAAGAACACCTAAAGATCTTTTGCTCTTTCTTATTCCTCATTTTTTAATATTTTGCTTGGAAAATGGGTGCAGGGATTTAGTCTTTGGCCTTAAAAACGTTTTTTGTAGAGTTGTAAAAAACACAGTTTGTACAATTCCAGTAAGCTTGGAAGTTTTTCAGGAAATGTTCTACAGAAAAAGGCGACAGTCTTTTCAGTGGTGGCTCCTAATCTTTGGAACAATTTGTATTTGTCAAACTGTGTTATGTTCACAATTTGACAAATAAATGGGGACAAACTGTGTTTGTGCAACAGGGTACAAGTAACAAGGTGCCTAAAAATCTAATTTATGACAAAATACTAGCTTATTCCTTGAGACAGGCGCCTTTTTTAAGTTTGAATGATTCATAGGTCAGTGTTGAGTGCCTTAACAAACAAAAAAAACATTCCTCTGAAAATATTCGTTTTCAAGGACTTAACTGAAAATGAGTGAAAAGAAAGGCCTTCAGAAAACCTGGAGAACTATTGCTCAAGACCTTGATTGAAAAGCAATTACGTCTGGCTCCTTGGACACAAAATATAAAGAAATAAAGGGGTGGACCAAGACTTTTGCAGAGTACCATATATGAAGACTAAAGAACAACAGCTAACGTTAATGGTGCGTGAGGTTATCTATCACCTTCATTTACTGGCAAACTCTGGGTTTAGCAGGACACATCCCATCCTGAACCCCACCATATGCACACTTTTTCTATCCCTTTGAATAATGGCAGCCATCAAATTTAACTAAGGAGGGGGTTTAGTGAACGCCAGAAGTCTGTGAACTGAACAGCAACCCAATCAAGACTCAGCACAGATATATTAAGACCAAACTGCTGCGATTGAGCCTGTGAAATTGCTCCATCAATCCTTGCAACCTCAGTCTGTCTAATATATCCCATCTGTTCTGGGGAAGGGAGTCTGGTGTGTCTTGGCCTCATCCGTGGTATGGAATAAGGTTTCTGCAGTTGCCTGACCTGCTGACTGCTTGTTTTGGACTTTGCATTGGTCTGTCTATGTTTATGGAGTGTCTTATCCAGCAGTCACAGCTAATGTAGAGCACATTTGACGGACACTAGTAAATCAACACTGGCTCCTATCTACAAACTTAAAACAGAGTCTGCCACGTATCTGAGAGCAAATTTTAGTTAGTGCATCCTAAAGATTAATAAAACGTGTCGTTATTTGCTGTCTCAAAATCAAGCACAGCATTAGTTGCAGCAGTCCCAACAGATCAGCTCACCTTTACTCATGGCTCAGCTGATACCTTAATGCAAATCAATTTAGATGCAAAGACGTAAAGCACGGCTAATCCTGCCTACAGTTGCGGCACATCTGCAGGCTGCTTTGCAACCCATCTCCAATTCCACGGAATAATTGATGGAACAGCTGCTAATTTGCTGCTAACAATTCACTAACAGACCCCAAAGCAGCAAAAAGTGTGGATAATTTTAATTTTAGGGGATAAAATTATCAAAAAAGTCCCATCTTAAGCATACACTCTAAACTTCAAAGTTGAATTTTCATATCTTATACCATCCGTGTTTGGCATCGATATGAATACACTTGAATACACAGGCTACATTTCCACTATGAACCCCTCTGCTTGCCATTGTTGTTTAAGCTGCTAAAAGCTAACTCTTGATCCACCTCTGCGCTCTTTGAAGTGGAATTCATCTGTGAACAAGATGTCCAAATTAAAAATACCACAGGCTCGCCCACAGCCACATTCTGCTATGCAGGATTTAGCGAGACGGCGATGTGTGTAAAGTGCCAAGTCAGATGCATGTTAGACTACAGTAACTCAGACACACAGCTGCTGTCAGACACCCGGGGAGTTTAAATAAAATGTGATTGCCACTTTTTACCCAAAATGTTGTTGTACCCAGGTAAACATTGTTTGTCTTGAAAATAAAAGCAAAGCTGAGTCATTCTTGACCAGATTTTCTTTTACCCTGGCTTGTGGGAATTATAAGGAAATAATCCTCCTCATGATCTTATCCATGTTACACATAAAAAGAACAGCTTTAAAGTGGTGACGTGCACAGACGTTTCTCATGAACAATAATTACTTGGCGTAATTCTTCTCAGCTTTCTGCTCAATTTAAAATCCGAATTCCCGTTTTACAGCAAACACTGTGATGAGTCGATAAAACACGCTTTGGCCTTTGATTTTTTTTGTCACTGCAGTGTGAGACATAAACATTTACATATGTAAATACTTTGATCTTTTTTTCGTTCAAAACCCCAAGATGCATTGAGCATTGTAAAGCAGTGAAGCCAGAAAAATCTGAAAGATATATTATCATCTTGTGAAAAGCTTACTTATCTTTTCCTTTAAATAATCATTTCTAGGTTTTATATTCCAGACTTAACTGCAGTTAGTTTCACCTTTCAGAATGCCGCACACCTTGGAACTTCGTGACCCTAACCTGCTCTCATACTAATAAGCAAGCAAGTAACAGTTGCACAAGCCTCTTCAAACTCTTTTGTCTTGCTTTGGTGTTCCAAGTATCACCACAGGCTCCTGGCGAAACGGAAACCAGTCGAGTGAGTTTCTTCCTATTTGGATCACCTCTATTGCAATTTTGACTCAGACTCAACACTTTTTTTTTCTTTTTTTTTTTTGCCTGTCCTTCTTCTGCTTGGTCAGTTTCTTGTCCCAGTCTTCTGGTTGACTGAGTCCCCCTTTGACTCCTGACCCCTTAATCCCCTGCCAGCTGCAGCGAGGCCCCCAAGGAAGACCTGTGACTGCGTGCCTGTGTGTTTCTATCAGTATGTATGTGAGAGAGGCAACAAAAGTTCTATGCAAGATATGAATGAGCACTAGCATACAGTACACTTCTGTACTGATTAGCACTGTCTAAAAGCTTTTTTCTTTACACATCATCATTGTGGATTGACATGTGCATGACATTTATCCTCTTACAAAGAAAGAATTTCTGTTAATTGATAACAGTAGACTTGCCAGTTATGGTAACTTGCCAGTTACAACATAACTGGCAAGACTCAACATTCATACAAAGAGCCCATAAAGTTGCTGCTAATCCACCCGAGGCTGTTATTGAACAGCAAAGCAGTGATTTATGTTATTCACAGACACTAAGTGTCTGACTGTTGAATTTCTTGGGTAACAAGTGTAGCATCACACCTGCAGTCATGGATGTGATTCAGCCTTTACAGTAACTTTTGTTGATATCTTTTCACTGTTGCACAACTCCTTTTACCCCCAAAGGGATCAATTATGCCTCTTCATTCATTAGTCACTGTTACACTCCGTCTATCTATTGGAGGCCATCCCAGCTGACATATGACTAGAGGCAGGGTACAACCTGGACTATCCAGCCCACCCCAGTCCATCAGCAACCATTTTTACTCACATTCACACCAACGTCCAGCTAACCAAAGACTATGTTTTTCTTCTGTTTGTGGGAGGAAGCTGGAATACCCAGTTTAGTTTCACCTAGCATTTTAAAAAGAGGAATCCTGAAACTAACAACCATTAATTAGTTGGTTTGTGGGTTTTTTGTTGGTACTCCCTTAACTTACACCAAAGCCTGATCAACCACCTAGAGATTATCCTTCCAGTACTCTCATGTACCAATTGACTGTTCTGTTGCTATTGCAAGGAAACTCTAAGGTCTTATTTACAGTTAAGATATCAGTCTCAAAGTTAGTAATTTAAAAATACAAAATTTAAAACCAGATTCTTACCCAAAAACAATGGCCTGAGCCCAGCTCTAGAAATTAGGTACTAAACTTGCTAGCAATCGGTCCTAAGAATACTCTTGACTTCATTCTGCCATAGCAAGCTTTCAGTAACTCTTCACTGAGTTAAATGTGCAATCCTGACAACACAACACCAAAGAAGACTGCAGAATGCTACCAAGATAATGCATGCTTTGAGAGCCATTGGTGCACTCCATTTGAAGTCGAAATGTCTAAGGTCCAAGATAGAATTTTCAACTGGAACGTCCCCTCAGGTCAGACTTCCAGCCTTACACCAACACCCGCACGACCAACGCACGTAATGCATGTTAACATTAGTAAAACTGTACAACTTGCAATCTATAAAGTCACTGTTGTGTATTTGTGATTGGCTAAATAAGTAATATCAGGGCATTGACCAGGATCTGCCTTTCAATGTGCTGCAGCTGTGCTTTTAAGCCAAAATAATAACCATTACATTGCATTGCTAGTGATGCATGGATGCCTGTACCTTGCTAAGGGGCTAAACAGGTCCTGTTTTTCCTTGCTTTTCCAAGTTGACTACTAAAATGCGCTCAACACTGGAGTGACGTCACTCCCAGCACCGATATCTGACTTCTAAGGCAAGCATTAAGCAGCGTAATATTGTGACAGACCAGCATTAACATTTTAGGAAACATATAATAGAAGATCTACCTCACATCCTCTCATTATTTCTCACTAAGTGTGAGCACCTCTATACGTCTAAAAGCAAAAGTTTCTGTAGTTTGCAGAATTCTGTTGTTTTATAAGACAATGTAGAGCAGGAAAGGCAACAGCAAGTTGAGGTATTGCTGCTAAAGGTGCTTCTACAAGCTACTTAATCATCTGTAGTCAGCTCTGTGCAGTCTCAAAGAGCTGCAATTTAGAGGGTGTTTAATGTAACCGAATAACTGTTTATGTTAATGTGCATTATATTCTCTATTTAAAAAAAACCCTCACTCATGAATTGTGCAAATAGGCAAACGGAGATTTGAAAACAGACAAAATCAGGTCTTACCTGTCTGAGAGTAAACACGATACTACACATGCACCTCTATGCAGACTTATAGAGGTCCCCTAAAGTAACACCTCACCTAACAATGGCTCAGCGATCTTTCAAAAGTCCTGGTGCGTACAACTAGTTAGGCACACACGTCAACTTTAGTGCACGCGGCTGTATTGAGCAACAATGCCGGTTTGTCAAACGGCCTCTGTCCTCACCTGTTGTCTGTCTGACTTGTTGAAAATATCACAGGTCCAGACCTCTGATCTTTGAAATGCTTTGTGAGGCCCTGCAGTCCCCAGGCCATGTGTGTTTGTGTGTGTGTTGACTTGTGCTGTGAATGGGAATGAAAGGGTGTGTATGCGTGCAAACCAAGACTATGTGCCCCCAGGAGGAAAAAAAAAGATGGAAAGGGACTCAGAAAGAGGGGGCTGGAAGCTGGGCTTTCTCTAATCTACTACACTACCCCCATCCAAAGACACACACACACATATACATAGATACACACTTGCCCTCAGGTATATCTCCCACTGAAGGACAGGGTGGTGAAGTGTTATCTTAAAGGCAGATTAAGGAGCAAGTCTGAATTTGAAAGCTTTCTTTATATGAAACAGAGACTGATTCTCTCAGCTCTCAATTGGCAAGGAAAATGCTTACTTGCTTAATGGTCATTGTCATTTTTAGAAGCTGATTTTGCAGTTTTATTAAGGTCTCAACCCCAAGGGGAACTTTTGTTGAATACTAAGATTTTGTTCTTAAACTCGTCACACATTAAGTGCTATGACCGAGTGGAAAAATAGGTATTTTCAAGTCATCAGAAGGTTGACTGTCCTGCATTCTGCATAAAGAAACACAGTTGTTCTACTGGAGGCATCTTACATCTCCTGGTGTCTCCTGGTACCACACAGGAATGTTACAAGGAGCCTGCATGTGTCACGCTCTTTACCTTCCTATTGACTATTGAGCCGCCAGTGTTTATACAACACACTGTGAGGGTGGGTGTTCGGGGGGGGGCATGCTTCACGGGTTAGTAAAAGGAGTAACAACTCCTAAACCATTCTTGGTGGTGGAAGGGGAGTAGGCAGGGTTTAAACTCAAGGAGGTTCCCCTCTGGTGAGCGTGTTAAGCCTCACGTTGTTATGTGTTGTTTGAGTCTTGAATTCCTCGGCTGTCAAGGAGGCTTGTAAAGATGTAACGTGAGCCTTTTTTTTTAATGTTGCTGAAAACAGAGACCAAATTTAGCAATATAGCCCAAATCCTGTCATTCAAATGAATGTTTTAGTGGATTTAGGCAAAAATTAGATGCATAACAGGCTGCAAGAAAAAAAGAGGCATCCACTTCCAGTAACTGAAACAATCTTTGTCTCGATCTTTGGGGGTTTTTTTTAAAGTAAATTGAGTATAAGCGTATTTTTTAAGCGGTTGTGTTCTTCATGACGTTGCAAATTTGCTGTCTTAAAGGTTTTGCACAAAACAATTCAAAGATGTTTTTTGTGACTGTGGAAATTGGGATTCTTCAGTCATTGAGATAATAACATGATACAAGTTCCTCTTTCTGACACTTAAATTGTTTAAATTTATCACACTAGTTAAGTTAGAAAGAAATGCATTCATCAACTGCTAAAATAACAAAAGGGAGCAAATCCAGAGCAGCGTAATGACCCAACTCGGCAGAATGATTTATTAGCAGTCGGAGGCTTGATGTTGGACGTCTGCTCCATCGGCGTAGCCCTCACTTCCTTAAATGTTCTCAATTGAGCTGACAAGCAGCTCAACCCACCGCACATCTGCAACAACAGCAAGAGCGAATTCTTCCCTCTATCTTTACACTTTGTGCTCAAATACCAATGTGATGGAAACAACAGTTGCAACTGAATAACAGCAGAATAACAGCTGATGATACTGATAAAGCGTTTGGTTTAAAGATACAATGTGAAGACATATCTATGTAAATATTCAACTGTTCAACTGATATGTTTTTTTGTAGAAAATATAACGATTCCAGGAATGGATTTTTCCGAGAGAGGAGATATGCTTTAAAATTTCTTACAACTAATTATGAACAACAAATTAAACACACATAAACTCAGTATTGGACTTTATTTGAGATTCAGACACAGTATACACTATGTTATTAGTGTATACTGAAACAAATTTAAGGCTAAACACCAGAACAGCACTAAATAAACAAGGTAGCAGATGAAAGTCAGTTTCAAATGAGGTCTCTTACATTAATTTTTTCCATTGCAAGGCTTCTGTTGAAAGCTTTTTGGAGTTCTAAACAGACTGAGGGTGTTTTCGCACATTCGCTGTTGAGTCAGTTAAACTCGAACTCTGTTTCATTTCCACCCTTGGTGCGGTTCACTTGTGCAGATGTGAACATGGTAATGGCACTTGGGTGTGGACCAAAATGACCACCCCTGATAGGAGGTGGTCTCAGTCCGGTATCAGGCGAACTCCAGAGTGGTTCGTTTATGTTGAGAATATGATCTGAATGTGAGCTCGCGCCAAGCCAAACACCATGTGCACGCTGCAAGTTTGAGCTAAACGCTGTGCATTCTGGGATGCAGCAGTACCGCAGATATGCAAAGTACACAAACTGTAACAACCAGAAGTAAAATGATTAAAGTCACCCAGATAAATACAAATGTCAAGAGTAAAAATTATCCACTAGTTCAGGCTACAGCACTTTCTTCCCATACTGACTTTGATGCTCCCACCTCAGACACAATCTGACCTTCAGGCCTGAACTTGGTCAATAGCTGACTAAAGTTTTTATAGGCAATATAGTATAATTAATATAATTGAGAGTATGTACTGTCTGGTGCCTGTAATAAGGTAAAGTTTCCTCCAACACTGTGCTATTAATATTTCCATTATTTTTTCAGCTTCGATGCACTGACCTCACACTACTTCCTGGTTTCTCAAACCTCCTCACATGGTTTTGTAGTGACGCATTTCAGTTCACTTGGAGTTTTCTCTGTTGGAAAAACATACAAGTTTACAAACTCGTCAATTGATTTAGAACAGAGTGTAAAAAAAGGTGTGAAAACGCTCCGAAACTTAAAAAAGTGACACTGAATGTAAACAAATTCTGTTACTGATTATGATACAGGCAGGGTGGTTATCACAATTTACCTTGGATTAATTGGGACTTTCTGTTCCACATAAAAGAGAAAGCCACAAAAAAGCGTTAGTCCAACAAAGCTGGATAACAGAGAAGAAGAAACCAGAACAAGGGAGCAGGAGGGTGAGGCTTGACGGGAGTCTCTCTGCAATGTAAAAATGTCACATCTGCACATGTAAAACGCAGCGGACGCAGAGAAAACAAGAAAGGAATGACAGGATGGTAAAAGTGTCAGGATGAAGTAGGGAGGGAGAAACTTTTCATTCAGGAAAGCCAAGAAAAACAGTGCCGCCAGCTCATCGAGGCTTACAAATCTACGGAAATATAAATAGCACGGTGTTGGAGGGAAGTTCACTTCATTACAAGGGCTAGAAAATAAGTACCGCTTTTTGTGTCACTAATGTTGTTTACCAATAAAAAGCCTACTCAAGTTTGGTACAGTGACCAAATTCTAACCTCAAAGGAGGGGTGTGTGTGTGTTTGTGTGTAAGAGCTAGGTGTTATTCAACTTATGTGGATGTGAATGCATTTGCAAAGTCACATTATGGAAAGTCTAGCTAGTGTTATATACCTAGAATATATAAAAATGAATGTACCGACTATGACTTCACCCATCATTTTGTGGGCCTGGCGTTTTGGGTGTTGTCATCTTGGATTTTTGAAAGCAGACGATCAGGAGTGGGACAGTAACGAACTGCCAGTCAAAATCACAAGACAGCCACACCCTAAGGCATAACCCTGCTCTATCGCTCAAAATCATAATTTACAAAATGAACATCAGACTGCATTGACTAAGATTTTTAAACTAGCACCTGAAACCATGAACTCGTTAAGAACGGGTTTACTGAGGTCAGAAATAAAGGGAGAAGTGGGCTCACTACTGTAGAACGTGGCTGGTGGGTCGCCACCTGTTGGCCATTAGTAAGAAAGGATCAGTCACTTTTTGGATCCACAGGCTATGTTCACTCCTTTAGTAAAGAGTCAAGATGTTAAGGCTAGGAAAGAAGTCAATAATGTTGAGCTTAGAGGAAGACTCGTGGAAATGCAAATAAATGTAATGTCTTCTGTATAAATGGTTACTTTTAGCTGTGAAACATCTGAGGACCGCAGGGCTCATTTAAACTCCACTAAGGGGGGGGGGGGGGGGGGGGGTTGGGGTGTTAGCTGGTGTGGCTGATAACAAGTGAAATCTCACACACACATCCATCCAACCAACCCTCTTCACCTTTTACCTCTTTACTTCATTCATGAGCTTATTAACTCCCTGATGGAGGAACTTTCCTTCATGTTCCCCCCCATTTAGTTGTCATGGTGGCTCGACCTGAACACTTATTAGCTGACCCCTGGGATTAGTCCAAGCTTGAGATGAGGAGAGTTGAGGTTAAGCCTTCACCTCGAGGTGCTCGCTGCACCATCTCACCAGAAACCTTAATTAAATTGCTGAGACACCGCGTCAGGAATGTTTGCTTTACTCTCCTGTATTCACTTCTGTCCATCCCATCTGTCTCCACCTTTCTTTGCTTTTCCCATAGTCATACTCCACGCTGGGTTTGTTATACTACCCCAAACTCATCACGGAGCAGACAGTGAAGGCAGCGAATTGCAATATAAGGAGAAGACGGGAGGTCACATTCAGCATATTGCTGTCTATATTTATTAGATAAACAAGTCATTGCAGGCATTCCTTCTACATATTACCACTGCAGTATCAGAGAGTTTAGACATGAATATTGATGACTAAAAGTGCTCTTTTGGATGGATGAATCGAAAAGATAGAAGGATAAGGATGGATAAGATATAAATATTGTTTAGAATAACTGTTTATTTTTCAAAAGTTAGAAAAAACCTTTGTACCCTGCCTCTTGTCCTATGACAGGCTACCCTGAAGTGGATGACTGGAAAACAGTAAAATGCCCAGCACAGCTTTCCAAAACCCCTAGAGGAATCTTTGACTCCTTGCCTTCTATTATCAAGTTCAGAGGTTTATGCATTTGTGTTCTGTTGCTTATTCTATAAAATGTCAGGGGGGAAAGTGAGAAATCCACACCACATGATCCCAAAAATGACAGCACCTTGTTCAACTTACAGTTTTTCATTGATATCAAAAGTTTTTTTTAAGAGTTCAGTTTACAGAAACATCAACCAAAGACAAGCGCAAAAAAATAAAATAGTCCTTAAACTTGAGTTGGAATCTGTGTTTTTGATCATTATCATACTTTTATATTTAAAATATGAGTGAAGGCAAACTCTTTAAAACAGCCACTAAATAAAATGG
The DNA here is from genome assembly GCF_018398535.1 of Haplochromis burtoni. NCBI lineage: Eukaryota > Metazoa > Chordata > Actinopteri > Cichliformes > Cichlidae > Haplochromis > Haplochromis burtoni. The sequence continues at coordinate 707,591 of NW_024582614.1, read as the reverse complement.
TGCATAGATATATATATAATATATATATATATATATTATATATATATATATATAATATATATATATATATATAATATATATATATATCTCCAGGCTTGACAGGATAAACATCACAAAGAAAACAAAATGAAATCATCACTCTCAACTGACTGGCGGTATGTTCCTAGGTGATACCTTGATTTGTCTCTGGGGAATCAACAGCTAATTGCGGAGATTAAAGTCTCAAGCAGCCAGAGGTGGGAGAGACAGAAACGGTGAAGGGGCAGATAACGAGTTCTAATCCGATACATGCGACTCCAACACGGTCTGAAGCAACGACCAAGATAAGAGCTAATCCTGTTTTCCATGTATCTATGTAGGAAACGGTCCTCTCAGCGTCTCTTCTGTTAAGTGCGTCTCCTCTGAGCGCGTCTGTCCAACAGATCCTGACCCGAGATACTGACCCGTATATGCGGAGAGGAATGCAAGGATTTGCTGACAAAATCACAACCACAAAGGAAGCTTTCACGTCCGGAGCTGGCTGAGTAAAAGGTACTAGAAGGAGCCGATGCCGGATTAATTACGAGTGTGCTTCGGAGCGTCCAAGTTTGCAGAAGAACGGATTAACGCTGCACGTCTAATCGATATCACAGCACCCAAACGCATGAGCAGATTTTCTTTAATACAAATCGCTTCAATCCAAAGAATTAAAGGAACCACAACACAGTTCACTGTGCACACAACTTTCAGTGTGGCTATCAAAAAGGCTTACCTTGGCAAAGAAACCCAAAGTCCGCAGGAATACGCTGGAGCAGCTTCTACCCGGACGTTTTATCCACTTTGTTCCTATCAAATGCAAAACCCTCCAAGAAAAGTTCAGAAACCTCCTCTTGCAGCGCAGCGTGGTCGGCGTGTGCACGGAGTTCAGACCAGAAGGTGTCTCATGGCACTGCAGCGCGCAGGCTGGGCTTGAAGACTGGTCCGCTGGCGTTCAGCGGCGCACTGACTTTTCAACAATATTGCTCATTGAAGTAAAGGAGGCGAGCACTTAAACAAGCTGGGGAAGTGGGAGGTACGGTGCAGAGCCGGAGCGCGCTGCCGTGCGCGACCTCGAGGCAGGCTGCACCTGCGAAAGCCATCCCTTACTCTTCACTTTATAATACGGCCTATTTTATTTTGAAAATAAATTATATTTACATACAAATATAATAAACACCAGGAAACAAAGAAATTATTTTACCCTATAGGTCATTTTCAGTGCTGCGTCATTTCTGGTCATTTTAAAGAAAAACAATATTTTGGTGTGACTTGACTTTTTCACGGCGTCATTTTTTTTACATTGTTACTTAATATTCGTTATACAGATCAATGTGATTATGTCAGTGATGGATTTTCTATTATTCAGTTGTCCTTGTTTACTTGCGTGTCTCCTTTTCGGTAAGTTAAGCAAAGCAACCCGCACTCTGAGTACGGCGTCGTACTAAGTCAGATGGGAAAATGGTGTTTGTTTTTCTGCTAAATTACCAGGAAAAGGCAGTACTTAAAATTACTCACGCACTACTTCAATGTATTAAAAGTTGTTTTTGGGGATTGTTTGTGTGTGTGTGTGTG
>NW_024582614.1:701133-705023 GCF_018398535.1 Haplochromis burtoni | reverse complement strand
GATAAACTTTAAAATCTTAGTTCTCACGTTTAAGTGTATTCATAACATTGTGCCTCCTTATCTCTGTGAACTGCTTCATATCACCATTGCTTCCCGCTCTCTCAGAGCTTCATCTGCCACTCATCTTGTTGTTCCTTCTGCTCGTCTTATCACTATGGGGCACAGAGCTCTCAGTCGCTCTGCTCCTCGGCTCTTGAACTCACTTCCTTCAGCCTTAAGAACTATAGATTCCCTTCCCTTATTTAAGTCACAACTCAAAACCTATTTGTTTAAACTGGCTTACTAGCTTTAATGCAGATTTTACTTGCTGTCACACCTGGTTTATTTGGGGGGTTTGGGTTTTTATTTGTTGTTTTTTGTATTTTGTTGTTTTTGGTATTTTAATTTATTAAAATCTAGTAATTTAATCTACTGTTTTATTGATATCTTTTTCTCTTTGTAAGGTGATCTTGGATTTTAGAAAGGCGCCCTCAAAATGTATTATTATTATTATTATTATTATTATTATTATTATTATTATTATTATTATTATTAAAAGAGGGAAGTACAATAAATCTGCTTAACTCTTGTAGACATTTCCATGACAACTGCATTGCAGAACCTCAGCCACCTATCGCATTCCTCTGTCTTTCCAAGTTTGCATTTCCATATTAGGCCTGTATATTTATACACGGTCTTGGGAAAGCTGCTACAGGTGCACCGCTAACCAAATACTTCCGCCCGTCACTTAAGCTGTAAATGAGCTGTTGGATGGAGAAACTATATTCAAGTGCAGAGCTGCACTGTGTGGACGGGAACCCACTGAAACCTGAAACTGTCGTCATGGTCACCAACTCTCAACCTGGTAAAATGTGTTTAACAACATCGTTGATAGTGAACCATGCTCACTGGTGTCACTCGGGTATGAAGCAAGGCAAAAATTAATAATCCACCAAAGAGAAGACAGAGGAAAAAGAAATGTTTTTAATACAAAACTACGGTACATGTACAGCTGCTCCCCACACACACATGCCTCTCGCACATTAACACATTCTGGGAGATCTGACAGTCTAAACTGAGACGGTCAGTCAGACAAGCCGGGGCATGTGTGAGCAATGTCCAGATGAAATCCATCTATGTGACACACGCACAATAAAAATATAAAGTTAGCCAGAGACACGGCTGATTGTGTAGAAGATCATTTTAAATTCTCTGTACAATCAGTTTGTAGAGCTTTACGCTTTACGCCTTCCCCAAGGTAACCCATGACCACCTGTCCACAGCATGGGGCGCATTTCACTGAGTGGATCATGCCATACCATGGGATGGCATCAGGTACAGTACACTTAGTTGGTGTTATAATTGCTTTTTACTTCTCTTTGGCAACTATAGATAATTACTCATCATGTACATCTTATATTATCTGCACTGCAGCCTTGAAGGGTAAATTTGAAGGTCCTATTGTGCGAAACCTACTCCAGACTAGCAATAAAGGCACACCTTTGCCATCCTTTTTTCTTATTTCATATTTTACTTCTTATGATGATATTTTCTTTTTGGGCATTTTTACCTCCACCAAGGAGGTTGTGTTTTATGTAGCGTTACTGTGAGTGCTTTTTAAATGAATATCTGAGGTTTGTAGAGGGGCTCATGTTAATAATCCATTGCAATTTGGCTTACATCAAAGACAATGCCTGCACTTAGCACGTGGTTTTACTGCACTACAAACTTTTTAAAGTAGGTTTAAAAAGAACAAAGAAAAAATTAGTTTACAAAAAATGCAATAATATTCCACTTAGATTAAATACTGCTCAGATAATGAGCTGCCTCAGTTGAAGTTTAAACTGTCTGAGTGCTTCTTGTTTTCTTGTCGTTGTAAATCATAACTTCGCCTTTGTGTTTTTCTACTTTGACTCCCATGTGATACAACATCATCTAGTGGTACTCTAACAAAATCAGATGCGATTAATCATTTAACCTCCATTCTTCATCTGCTGTACATGGAATCAATCCGTAGCCCCGAATCTCTCACGAACATCAGCTGGCTTTTGTTTGATGGGTCCCATCACAGAGCTGCTTTGCCTCGTATGAGCCTGTGCTTGGGTGTTTGCGTGAGCGCACATGCGAGGCTGAGAAAGAGGAACAGATTTTGACAGGAGCGCGAGAAAACAAACACAGCAAGCCAGATCCTTTGCAGCTATGTTTGATCTGCTGCTTTACAGCACAACACTAATCTGGGATGTTCTCAGGGAAAGAAATCAATACAGCAAAATGACTAACCTAAAGGTAGGAAACCTAGTAATGGCTAGTATGGATGAGCAGGGTAATTAGGGCATAAGAATAAATGTCACATAATAATGTGTTAGTTTTTCCACGTATAGATTACCAGATTAAATCTGGTAACATTACTGAGCCTGTGAAAATCATTCTATCATGTCTTTTGTTGTTTTGGTAGAGCGTCTAAAGTCTCTTCATCTATCTATCTATCTATCTATCTAATCTATATCTATAAATATATAAATATATATATAAATAATATATAATATATTATAATTATTGTGTTTAATTATGCATAAACTATCATATTATAATATACTGTATATATATATATTTATAAACATATATAGTATATACTACATATAATGTATTATATAATATATATATATATAATAAGAGATGGACCGATCCGATATTACGTATCGGTATCGGTCCGATACTGACCTAAATTACTGGATCGGATATCGGAGAAAAATAAAAAATGTAATCCGATCCATTAAATATCACGAAAGCACCTCACAAATTAACACGCCGTAACTCACCTCAGAACGTTAGCACGTCGGAGCAGTGCAAGGAGACGCTGTGCGGATGCGTTCTGGATAGCATTGTGGAGCTTCGCTAGCAACCCGGCATTTCATCTCCGACAAAGTTATCCCCGAGAGAAGTAAAGCAAGTGTGTAAGTCCATCTCTGAATGTTTAAAGCATTCCTGCGTTAAGCTTAACAAGCGACTGCCTCTCCTGCTGCTACTTCAATCATGAAACTGCTTAATGATCAGCTGATCGGCTTTTCTGTCGCGAGTCCGTCTCTCTTGTTTGTTTTTGGTCCACTTTGCACCAGAAAGAGGAAACCAGCGGCTGAACAACAGCAGCACGTTTAAGCTTGTAGCTTTGTTAGAATTATTTAATATTACTTTCTACTCAGGATCTTTTTCTACGTAGCTGACGCTAACTGTGCAGGGGCGGATCTAGCAAAGTTTAGCCAGGGGGGCCGATAGGGCATGAACAGGGAAAAGGGGGCACAAAGACATACTTTTCTTTCTTATTCTCATTTAAAATGTCTAGCTTTTAATAAATAATTATCTGACACCCAAAGTTTTAATCTGATGTAAAATGAATAGAAGTCAATTACTGTATATAGTAACTATTAAGTCTAATATATCCCTAGTAAGCTATAGTACTTTTTCCTTTGGGAAGGTACCATCTGTGCAGTCTGCAATTTCTGTTGAAGAAAGATGTTGAATCTATTTAATATTTCTTGAAAAATAATTTGATTTCTGTGCATTTTTTTTCACACTGCATCAAATTAAGGTTGATTACGTCGATTAAGCATCATGAGGTGGAGCGTGAGGGGTGGTTCCCTATTTTTTATTTATTTATTTTGTTGTTGCTGGGAGTTGGAACCCTATTAGTTAGGTTGCTTAATATTTACGCTAAGTACTCTTTAAAATACCAGAATAGGGAGGATGGTGTAGGTTTAAGTTTATTAGATTGATCAGTATTGCTGAACTATGAAATATTTTTTTTTGCATACAGGTATAACAGAATAGCTTTAGTGTAGTTGTTGTTTTAAACTTGAGTATGAACTTATACAAAATGCAGCAAGATATTTAAAAAACAGTTTTGTTGATTAAAA
>NW_024582614.1:680347-700357 GCF_018398535.1 Haplochromis burtoni | reverse complement strand
ACGGGACAATGATCGTTTCTACCTTCTTCCCATACTTTCTTGAACATTTTTTATTTTTATATATATATATATATATATATATATGCATGTATGTATGTATAAAAAGCCAATTTTTGAACACCGTCAGACCATGAATGGACACTGAAGACATGCAACAGCACTCCCTTCCAGAAACACTCTTAATACCACAGCACAAAGTGGTGTGTGCTGTAACAGGCTAAGTGTGGCTCTTGCTGTGTGAGCAGAGTAGGAGGACTGCAGTCGGGTACAAAGCGGGAGTGTTTCACTCAGTGTTTATGTGATTCACACAGCCGAGGCTGTGGAAGGCTTGACCCTCCAAAGACCTCCCCAGCACAGCGGAAATGACTTCTGAAGTAAGACTTCAGCTTCTCTGTTTCAGTCTCTCCCAAAGTCCTAATTTGAAGCTTTAGGAAATGTGTATCAGCCACTGTGCTTTTGTGTTTTTATGTGTATACGTGCCAGCCAGGGTGCCTGTGCTTCTATTGTGCACATAGCTGCCTGTGCAGTGTGTTTTACAAGTTCTTCGGGCAGAGATTGTTGTGGCACAGAGGAAAACATGAAATAACACAATGGAATTCAGGCCTGGAGTTACTCTCCCCACGGGAGGCAGGCAGACTGCGTTTGGTCTGGAGCCAGGAACACTGAAGGAAAATGAGAACAGTGTCCATGCTACTTTTCTTATTCTCTTTTTCTCTTAAGTTGTGACAACGTCTTTTTGATTTTTTTATGTGTGCTTGTTTGGGGGTTTTTTTGTTCTCTTAATGCAGAACAAGCGCTTCCATATGATTCTTCTTCTTTCCTTGCCTTTCTGTATATCTGTGTTTCATATTTCCTGTGTCAGTGTGTGCTCCTCTCACTCTGGTATATTAATAGCACTTTGCAGTGATGATTAGGTTGCCACCTGCGCCCTATCACAGTCCCACCCCACACAGACACACACACACTCATTGGCTGTGCGTGTGTGTGTGTGCGCGCATGTGGCACGGGCGGGGGGGGTTACAGTATGGGAGGGGCAACATATATATATATCAAATATATGTATACATGTATGTATGTAGGACACTACGTATGTTGTAAGGAAATATCACTGCAAGGAAATTAACAGCAAATAAAAAATATGCATATGAGAGAAGGTAGTGAATATGCAGTAGTTTATTTGATTAAAAAAAAGGGAAGGGATCTATGCAAATGAAAATATATTTGTCTGATATCCAGTTCAAGAATATCTTCTCCAGCTTCTCTTAGATGTCTCAGTGAAAGTCCCACTCTGTCCCCTTGCACTTGTGTCTCAGACAATGTGTGCAGTGTTCAACATGTCAAACTTTCAGTTTGACTTTTGGAAAGTGGGCAAGAAAGCAGGGAGACATACCTGGTAAGGAAGGGAGGCAGTTGGTAAGACTGGTGTGGCCAAAAAGCTCCTGGCTTTTCAATTTGTCGGTGTTTGCTCAGTGTTCTCTCCATGAGCCTCAGGATTTTATAATAGAAATCAGCATGGAAGGTTTTGCCTTTGGGTGCCAAGTCATGGTGCACAACCAAATGAATTTAGGGAGAGAAAAAAAGACAAGCATGGTTTTGGTCTCTCCCCTTGCCCTGATCATTGAGCTGTGATAACCTTTAGCACAAACATGGGGTTGCTCTCTGTCCAGGATTGAGGTCCATGATGAAACTACCAAGTGCACAGCACAAGTGGTCAGAATGGGACGTCTAGTGAGTGATCTAAAAATAGTAGCTGCACTAGAAGCTGTCTGGATATGGCCAAGAAGATGCCTTCGAATGGAGATATAGCAAAATTAAAATCAGGTAATTGTTTTTCACTATTATTGGACTATCCCCAAAACTTGTCAGTCATATCTGTCTGTATGTCACAGACTAACAGAAAGATCACCCACGCACAGAGCACTGAAAAAGTTAACCAGGTTTATTTTTGCTGGTTCTACCAGAGGTTCCTTCCTGTTAAAAGTGAGTTTTTCGTTCCCACTGTCGCCAAGTGCTTGCTCAACGGGGTTTGTCTGACTGTTGGAGTTTTCTTCTTAATACTGTATGGTCTTACAATATAAAGCACCTTGGTTGCTACATATAAATAAAACTGAATAAAATCAAATTAATATCAATGCTTAAAATATAGCTGTGAGTGTTTGCGTTTTAGTTTAGCAATTCCATCATTTATTGAATAACTTTATCTTGATATTCATATTGCAGAAAAACATCCTGACATTTTCTTTAAAAACATGATGGCACAATAAAGAATCCATGCTATGTGTTCAATCACAGATCAGTTAAATTGAAACTGTAGAAAATAGTTATTTTACCTTTTTCAGCTTCATGAGCATCAATTATTCTGATTCTGTGGAATTCAGAGAAATCTCTTTTTTTTTTTTCAAATTTGCACAGAAACAGAGAAAATTGAAAAGCATTCACATTCTGAACAGAACAGTTTTAATATGAAAGAGTAATGTAGTTATGTTTAGATTGTTCAATTTCACTTACATATTAATGTGCAAATCAGTGGAAGTCACCAGTACCACTAGAGAACCCACACAGACATGCAGAGAACATGTACACTGCACAAAGAACGGCTCCGAGCAGATGATGGATTCAAACTCAGGACTTTCTTGCTTGCTTTTCCCCCCACTTTATTACTTAAAAATTTATGTGTTTAATGCAATTTATTTTAGGTTTTTTGGAGGGGGGTGTTCACACCAATGAAGTAGAAGTCTGAAAAACTCACAAAAACTATGTATCAAATATGATGCACGCGTTAAGAGCAGCTCTGCAAGAGACTAAAATTTGCAATTCAATGAGGAGATTTGGCAGATCTTGTTCTTAGCATGATAGATTCTTTGAAAATGTGTAATATGTTGAGCCACAAAAAGGAAAAGATTGAAATAATTGGAAGAAAATGTAAAGCCTTGGAATCAGTAGGCCCAATTATAGAATTGACTCAGTTTAGTTTCAGTGTGGTTATAAATATAATCCAATGTGATGAATGTCTCAATATCTTAATGAAATGAGTGCTGGAGCTGGTGAAGGGTTGAACAGGGAGGACAAGAAGGAAAGAAGAGGCAGAGGAGGTGACAGTGAGATGTCAGCACAACAGGAAAGCAAAATGATCTGACAGGAACTGGGAGGGTATAGTAAAAGAGAAGAGAGAAGAGCGTAGAGAGGAAGACTAGGCGAGATTTAATGGCGGAGAGTGAGTGGGAAGAAGAGAGCAAGAAAAACAACAAGGCCGAGGGAGGGTGGACAGGGGAGGGAAGCTGGGATGACACAGTCATGGGAAACCACGTTCGGTCCCTGCCCCAGACTCTGCAGTTGTTGGCCTCGTCAGTGTTGTTGTTTTGTTTTCACATGGCCTTAAACCTCTCTGTGTGGACCACAAACAGATGTTAATGACGTTTCTCACTGCAGTTTGTGCTCGAAGTCATCAGTGCTGCAAATGGGCTGTGGTGAGACGTCCTGTGAGGATGGACGCCAGCACACAAGAAAGATGTTAAAAAAAGGAAAAAAGAATCTCAGAAACACTCATGAAACAAAAACGTGAGAAAAAATTGTTTGGCGATGTTGGCCAAAAACCCAATTTGCTTACTTTTCAGTTATACCATTACAACGATGATGAGTGGAGGCCTGACAAATGTCAATATTAAAGGGTTTACAGCAGTTCCAGTCAACACACAGCAAACAGAAGCCGGGGGTGCAAGTCTTTGTGGCTACAGCTGGGGGTGAATTCCATTCAGGCTTTCTGTGGTAACAGGTTTCTTACAAAACATATAATTAGCAACAGTAGAACAATGCACCACATTATGATTAAAGATCAATGACAAATTACACAAAACTCCCACAGCTTGGTTTATCAGAAGTGCTCATTAGCATTGATTCTCTTTGATTTCCCGTCAGTGCAGCTGAACATTTATTTTAAAAGGTATTATCTTAATGTGAATCAATTCAAATGTTTGTTTTCAAGCGTGGCTGAAAGTAAAATACAAAAGGAGCCCACCGAGCCAGCCTAACCGCAATGCAAGCCTGGATTATCCTGTAAATCAGTGGCAGTTCAGGGAGAGAGCAAAAATACGTTTTTTTTTTTCCAAAAGTAGTCTGTTATGCTTCTTCACTTATACAGTTAGGTTCATATATATCGACACTGACACAGGTTTTGTTTTTTACCTGTTTACTGAAACATATTCCAATTATATTGGAATAGTTATATAATTTACATGGACACCATGTGTAGACTCTCAGCTTTCATTTGAGAGTATCCACATTCAAATTGGATGAAGGGTTTAGGAAATTCAACTCCTTAACATGTGCCAGCCTCTTTGTAAAGTGACCAAAAGCAATGGACAGTTGACTCAAATGCTATTTTATGGGCAATTTTGTTATGTCATTATCAGTTAAGCAGATAAAAGGCCTAGAGCTAATTTGAGGTGTGATGCTTGCATTTGGAGGATTTTGCTGTGACGATATGTGGCCAAAGGTGCTCCTATGCAGGTGAAACAAGCCATCCTTAAGCTGTGAAAACATCAGAGAAATTGCTACAATATTAGAAGTGACAAAATCTACAGTTTGGTACATCCTGAGAAAGAAGGAAAGCACTGGTAAATTCAGCAACGCAAAAAGACCTGAATGTCCATGGAAAACAACAGTGGGGAATGATTGCACAATCATTTACATGGTAATGAGAAACCCCTTTGCAACAGCCAAGTTAACAACACTCTCCAGGAAGTAGACATAATGATATCCAAGTATAAAATAAAGAGAAATAAAGAGAGCCTCAAGGCTCAATTGTACTTTTCTAAACAACATCTAGAAATCCAGCAAAGCTCTGGAAAAACCAAGACAACTTCTAACAGAATGACGGTATGAAGAAAGTATGGAGAAGGGGTGGAACAGCTCATGATCCAAAGTATACCCCATCATCTGTAAAACCCTGCGGAGGCAGTGTAATGGCGTGGGCCTGCATGGCTGCTAGTAGAACTGGGATACTAGTTTCTATTGATAATGTGACACAGGACAGAAGCAGCCAAATTAATTCTGAGGTCAGAGACATACTGTCTGCTTAAATCCAGCTAAATGCAGTCAAATTGATTGGGTGGCGTTTCATAATACAAATGGACAATGACCCAAAACATCTGTCTGTCAATCTCCCGCTCCTTTCTCCCATCACTCGTAACCAAGACCCCGAGATACTTATACTCCTCCACCTGGGGCAGGAACTCGTCTTTGACCAGGAGTGCACACTGCACCCTTTTCTGGCTGGGGACCATGGCCAGATTTGGAGGTGCTGAATCTCATTCCCACCGCTTCACACTCGGCTGCAAACCATTCCAGTGCGAGCTGGGGGTCATCACCCGATAAAGCCAACAGAACCACATCATCTGCGAAGAGCAGAGATGAGATTCTGAGACCACCGAAGTGAAAGCCTTCTGCCACTTGGCTACACCTAGAAATTTTGTCTATAAAAATTACGAACAGAATCTCTGACAAAGGGCAGCCCTGGCGGAGCCCATCATCCACTAGTCCAACTTATTGCCAGCTATGCAGACCAAGTTCATGCAATGGTTGTATAAGGATTGTATGGGCCAAATACCCCATAGTCCCTAAGCACCTTCCACAGGACACTCTGACGGACATGGTTGAATGCCTTCTCCAATACCACAAAGCACATATAGACTGGTTGGGCATGCACCCTCAAAAATCCTTGAGAGGATAAAGAGCTGGTCCAGTGTCCCACAACCAGGATGAAAACCGTACTGTTGCTCCTGCATCTGAAGTTTGACTAATGGACAGACTCTCCTTTCCAGCACCCTTGCATAGACTTTCACAGGGAGGCTGAGCAGTGTGATCCCCCTATAGTTGGAACACATGCTCTAGTCCCCTTGCTTAAAAGTGGGAACCACCACCGCAGTCTGCCAATCCAGAGGTACCATCCCGGATCTCCACGCAACATTGTAGAAACGTGTCAACTAATACAGCCCTACAACATCCAGAGCCTTCAGGAACTCAGGGTGAACCTCATCTACCCCAGGGGCTCTGCCACTGTCACGGACCCGGCTCTGGGGACTCGGGGTCCGCGGGCAGTGGGGACTGTGACTATTATTGTTATTGTTATTGTTATTATTTGGTGTGTTGTCTGCACTGCCCCTATGCACATCTGTATGTAGGCAGGTATGTGTGTGTGTGTGTTTTGCCTTTCTGCTGTGGCCAAGTTACAGGCACCTTCAGCCCTGGGGGCGTGGTCTAACTTGAGGGCTGGCCACACCCGAAGTCCTGGCCGCACACCTGCTCCTCATCTGGGCTCGTCGGGGGAGCTATTTAGATGAGCGATGGAGCTTCCACCGACGCTGGATTATTGCGTTTGACTACACGTCAGTCTTCAAACAAGTCAAGCGAGAGTGTATGCCTGCTGGGATAAGTGTTAACGGCTGCCTCTATTGTTTTCCCCTCAGGAGGAGTGTGGGACGAGAAGGAGCAGTGAGCACGGGGAGTGCAGGGACACTGGGGCAGAGAGCACTACACGGGGACTTATGGGAAGAAGACACTACACGGGAGTCTGGGAAACTGGGGATTTATTGTTGTTTACTTCACCACCTTGTAAATAAACACTGTTGCACTGAAGAGTCCGGCGTTTGGGTCCTATTTCCCCATCTCCCCACGGTCTGCCAGCCAGACCGTGACAGCCACCAAGGAGTTCTTTAGCTGCCTCAGTGACCTCACGCCCAGAGATAGAAGATTCAGTCATTAAATTTGTCCAATTAAATAACTGAAATGAGTTGTCTTATTTAGAATGCATTGTGGTAATGCAAAGAACCAAAATTTGAAAAAAAAATGTTCTCTCTGTCCAGATATTTATGGACCTATTTTTATTTTCCAGATTTGTCCTTTGTAAATCATAATCCAGGAATGTCAAAGATTAGGCCCGGTCCAGCCTGCTGGAGTGCTTTCCAAAGTGTGTCAATTTCAGCAAAATCATCACCAGTACTGCTACTGTACTGTATGTGATAGTGTACAGGGCCAGTATTGACAATATTCTCAATACTGATACTTTTGACTTAAATGCAGCTTATGTAGGGGAGAACAGCGTGTCATGGTTTGTGAGATGAATCATCATTTTGCAAATTCCCAAACCCATTTTAGTGACTAACTAAAATGGGTTAGTCACTAGTTAAACCACTAAATGATTGTGATTTTTACTTTTCACGATAACTGGTGAACGGAACAAAATATCTATTTTGACATTGAGTTTTTTTTATAGAGGACTTGTAAATGTTTCTGTCTCTAAAGCACTTTGGATCAGCTCCTGCTGTTTAAATATTATATAGGCTATAAAAATCATAGACATGAAAGTGAACACAGAAAGGCTTTTTTTTTTTTAAATTTATATTTGAGGTACTCAAAACGTTGATTTGGTTGATCGAGACATGACATTTTCAGATGAACAGAACAGAATTAACTTTTTGGGATTTCGTTAGCTGGATGATTGAGCATGCATCAAGACATATTTAACCTCCTAGGACCTGGTGTCCACATATGTGGACATCACATTTTCTGATGTCTAGACCAAAATACTACATTTTGCTCTACAAGGACCTGATATGCACTTACGAAGACATCATACTGCCACTGTTCTATCGAAATTTAAAGCGAATGTCTTCAAATGTGGATCTCATTTTTCTCAGAAACTAAAATCAGGTAAAAAAAAATACATCCCACGATTCTTTGTTTTTACATTCATCAGGTCCCAATCGGCCCAAATAGCAAAGAGAAATTAAAAATTCATGCCATGAAAGAGTTCAGGTCTTATGAGGTTAAAGTATATTTATAATAATAATAATAATAATAATAATAATTTAACAAAATTCAGAGATCTACATACTGATCTTAGAGGACCAAAACAAAGTATCGGTCCTATCATATCATATACAAACAACATTTGGATCAATCTGCCCATCTTTAGCCAGGAGTACTGGCATGACCAGGAAATAGCAAGTTAAAGGTATGTTTAGATCTTGATAAGTTGTTTGGTTAAAAATACACTGTTATCTGTGAATTTCATATGTAATTATTTATTTATTTTTTTTTAAATGGGGTTTATTGCCAGATGTTGAGGTTTACAACATTAGGAAATTGCTGCGGTGCTTCAGTGCAAACAATAAGAATTAAAGTGCTATGTAGAAAGAAAGATATGTGCATGAGATATACATGAGATATATACATGAGAATAAGACTTATGAGTGCTACGTAGAAAGATATATACATGAGTGCAGGTGGTGATCGGTGCCAAACATGAAATGATGCAGTGACACAGCGTAGGGTCATGTGTTAGTGGCGGGGACAGTCATGTGGTTATTGTTCATGTGTCCAACAGCAGAGGGGAAGAAACTGTTCTTATGGCGAGAGGTTCTGGTGCGAATGGACCGGAGCCTCCTGCCTGTAATGTATGCATAAATGCATTATATATAGTGACTGCATATGGAAAGAGTGAGACATAGTGACTAAAATGTACACGTTCATTGTGAGTGCATGGTACTTGAAAGAACTTGACATATAACATATATGTCAACTGAAGTAATTCATTTAGTATTGCTCACTCGGAAAAAACAAGTTATTCTAAGTACTCATTTTGAACAAGTTGCCCTAACTTAAATATCTTAAATAAACTGTAACTTTTCTAATGCAGTGAGTCTGCATAATCTTTTTAAGTACTGGCAAATTGTCAGATTTTACAGTGTCAAAGCACAAGTGGTATGGAAAGCATTTCCCATGACACACAGGCGTTAATCTACCTTCATTATAACCAAAACAAAACAAAACACTGTCCCTGATAGGGACAGTCTCACTTTATCATTACTGTGGCTACAAGAACTACGGTATCACCATTATTTTTACAATTATGTTTACAAGAAGTATGTGTGTTAAGAACAAATTATTCCAATTTTCAGGTCTTTCAACCATCAATAAAATAGCACAAATTGGGATTATATAAGAGATATGTAATAAATCAAGAACATGCATAGATCTTATGCTGGAGCTTCTTTTTTCCTGTAGCAGAGCAGTCTGAACAGCTGTGTTTGTTATGAGAGAAAGAGGAGAGAGGATGCTGGAGAAGAATCGGGAGTAAGAGACTGTATACTATTATGTACGCTTGTTTAATTCTGTGTATATACAACATACATGGGCCTGTGACATGTTTGTGTGTGTTTTTGTCTGTGTCTGCATGTGTGTTTTTAGGGAGCTGACCACAGCGGGAGGCCTCCAGCAGCAGGGGCTACCAGTGATTCTCACAGCCTGCAGAGTGACTCCTTGACAGGGATCGTGAGAACCTGAGTGGCAGGGGTCCTTGTGGTCAAGAGGAACTTGACTAAATGTAAAGAAACGAGAAAAGGCAGTGTACACAGAGCATCTGGCAATTCTGCTCAGGGAAACAAGGACGCTCTTTGATTTTCTCCTATTATACTCCTTGCCACTGAAACATCCTCTTTTTTTAAAAGAAATAATAATTATGAAAAATTATTACTCATTGTTTTTAAACATGCAGAAGTGGTCGACAGGACCTGCCAAAGCTCAAAAGATGAAAGAAAATTGATTCAAGTGACTCTGAACCCGGCATGGTTGTTGGTGCCAGGTGGGGTATTTCAGGGACTGCTGATTTACTGGGATTTTCCCCATTCATTACAACTGAGGTATGGAGAAGAGCATCTCTGAATTGCCATGGAACATTGAAGCAGATGGGCTAAGGAAGCAGAAGAGCACACGTTGTGCCATGTCGAAACTGAGGCCAAATTTGGACCATAAAAGATTGGAAAACCAATCTTGTCTGAAAGTGTCAATTCAAGCTAAAATTTTCAATGGTAGGCTCATAATTTGGCATAAACAACATGAAATCAGGGATCCATTCTTCATTGTATCAGTGTTTCAGGCTGCTGGTGGGGTAATGATATCAGGGATGATTTTTTCGGCACGCTTTGGGTACTAATTGTACATCATTTAAGCACCACGGCCTACCTAAGCTCTGTTGCTGACTGTATCCATCCCTTTATGACCACAGTGTAACGACAAACAACAAAATCTCTGAGGAATGTTGTTGAATCTGTGTCATGAAACATTAAGGTAATTCTGAAGATGAAAAAGGGACCAACCCCGTACTACCAAGGTGTACCTAATGAATTGGTTAGTGAGTGTATATTTTATTTCAAATGGTTTGCTCAAGCCCTGAATTTGATTTTTTTATTGATTGTCATTATCGTTATTATTGTTGTGAAATAAACAATGTGAAAAATGTGATAGTGTAAATTGACTGTTTGTAAATTAAAATGCTTTACAGTGCTCCAACATTTAATATGTCTATGATGAAACTAATTTGTAATTTGTAAGTTTAAATGTTTTTTTGTTTGTTGTTTTACTTTTGATTTTTTTTTTTCCATTTTAGAAGTTTCTTTTTTGTTGTTGTTTTTTAAATAACAATAAGTTTATAATCAGTCAGAGGCTCATAATCACAGCTGCAAAGTCTTTGGTGGAGGTAACTACATTCTTCTGTGATTTTTCCAAACAACTTTGTTCTGTATGACTGCTTCAAGTCCCTCATCGCTCTTTGACACTGAGCTGGAAGCAGCAGGACATCTGATTTTCTTTCTGTTCCCACACCTGTCTTCTTGCTCTTTGCTGCTGTTCTTCTTTCTCTTAGTCATCAAAAGACACCACGTCCTCTCTGTTTTTTTCCCCCTATGTCCTTCATCTCAAACTCTTGTGTCAGTTTGTGCCTGTGTTATTATTTATGGGCTGGTGAATGGAGAGAGATTGAATGAGACCCAGAGCTTGGCCTTTACCCTCACACTGTCTGCTACTCCTAAATCACCACAGAGTCTGGCTTACTTTCACATTAATGGTTTGTCCATGGTGTTTGTGTGAGTGAGAGAAAGAGCCAGGCACAGAAAGAACAAAAGAGCCGCCTTTTGTCCTTACACTACTTGCTTGTTTGTCCAAAAGCCTCGTGTAGCCTTTGTTTTCTGTTTTCTTGTTGTAAAAACAAGTATTTTATTTTAAAAAAATTCAGGTTCTTCAGTTATGAACAACCACTTAGTGACAGTGAAAAGGAAAAACTCTCTTTTAACAGGAAGAACCCTCTGGCAGAACCAGGCTGAGGGAGGGCCAGGAGGCTGCCAGGTCACTGTGGAAGAGATCCAACGATTATTAATAACTAATGATTAAATGCATTTAATGACTGGTGTTTTAAGTTTATTTAGTTTAAAGCCTAATATCAAAAGTATAGAAACTATCCAATCAAAACTGGGAGTTGGTTCCACAGAAGAGAGGTTTGAAAGCTGAAGGTTCTGCCTCCCAAAATTCCAAACTAGCAGTCTGAGAGCCAAATGCTCTGCTGGGGTGATATTGCTCTATGAGGTCTTTAAGATAAGATGGGGCCTGATTATTCAAGACATTGTTTGTGAGTATTCACTCTACTGTCAGCTTGTCTCCAGATTTTTTTCAAATGAGTTTGTCAATATTTGAGGGCTGTACAGGTAAAAAATGAGCTCTTTTCGTATTGTCATTGGATTCATTATACTACTAGCTTGGCTTAACTCTGGCACTGTAGAGGAGCATGTTCATGTAGCACAGAGCTGTTAACATATGCAATTAAAACTCTTCAATATAGTTATCTGTTCAGTGGTTTACTTCCCATAAAAAACCATAATATTCTGCACATCAGTGCAACTTAAACCACTGTACCTGCTTTAAAGATACATGCACTGATGGATGTTTTTGGTGTGTGTGTGTGTGTGTGTGTCTGTCTACGGCCAAAACAGGACCAGCTCAAGTTTATGACCCTGCAGTGCAGTCTTTCTTCTCAGGGTGACAGAGCAGACAGCTGATCTGCAGGGGGAATAGGAGGCTAGTCTGAAGGACACCTGGTCTGCAAGGGACTCAGTTGGACAGTATTTTATGTATTTTGTACTTTCAAAGTCATTGAAGCAATTGTAAAAATATATTTTCAGAGTGTCCCATTTTGCCTTGTCATTGTGATTTAAATGGACATGAAGTTTAAATTGGGTTTGCACGTTAGCCTGGAGCAAAATCATCCTAATCCCTCTGTTTCCCTTTATCTGTGAAGCAAGTCACCTTTTTATGCTTTGAAAAAACAGCAATTGTGTCATTCGTTGGTATTTGGTATGTCTATTTTTATCTGTGTATGCTTAACTTCTTCTCAGCTTCAGTAAATTCAAAACACACTTTCTATTACCCCGCACCAAACTACTGAGAAAGGCTTTGGTTTCTTAGGAACATAAATGATATCCAATTCTCCTCAAAGCTACAGAGAGAGAAGGAGAAAGACTGCACACAATAAATCATTCTGAGCTCTATCAACTCAATCCTTTTTGATAGCATCAAAGGAAGGAAGAAGATGAGCAATTTCCTGTGTTGTGAGTGTACAAATTGAAAAGTCTGTATAGTCTCTGTGAGGGTTTGTGTTTATACCTGAAACAGGAACACAATATATGGCCTAGTAATGCACACACCGCAGACACATGCTCAAACAATCTGTCTAGTGGGCAGAGACAGGAAGTAGTCTGAAAAGGAGGAAGAAAAAAAATGGTTGCAACATTTAACATTTAAAGTGACAAAAAGCACAGCAGTGCTAAACCAACAAACGTATGGTACACTCACACTAGCACACCCATGTGTGTGTGACCTTCAAATTTAAAGTTTGTTTGACTAGTGGGATTACTGGTCCTGGTCTTACAGGACTCACAGGTGGCCCCCTGTGTGGATCAGTTGGAGCCAGACATCACTAACACATGTAGTGCGATCAACTCCAACAGCTCCCACAGCCTGGTACTTCAAAACCTCAACGAGAGTTTAAGGTACTGGGAGTCAAAATTGGTGGATAATTGTGCTAAGTAATCAATAAATCTGTGAGGAACAGTCATGCCCACTTCATTGTGTCACCAAAGGCATAAAATACTGAAGGGAGAGAGAGTATGACAAACAAATTGTCGCTATTTAAATTTTTAGCTGTTTTCTTGGTTAAGGCTGCAGTCAGCGGGAGCTAGAACAGGGCCTTGACAGAAAGTTAATGGATCTGAGAGCTGGAGATAAATGAAAACACAAACCTATCACATTACCCTCGTGGAACAGAGACAAACCATTGTATGACCATTAGTTCTGAGCATGTTACTCGCCGGTTTCCCCCTCTTTTTATCAATATGAAAATTGCTTTTAAAATTGCCAACAATGACTGTAATTCTTTCATGCATGCTTTTCATATTCTTTAAGCATATTTACATTTTAAGAAAATCCATGATGTCAAACCATCATTCCCCAAATAGCATTAATGCTCCTGCTGTAGGCACAATACAGCACTCAGTTGTGCAGACTGTGTGAAAGAAATACTTCTTTATTCTAAGCATGAAACTGCACATAAGTGATATTTAAAAGTGTCAGACAATCAAATGCACGTCTCTCCTTTTGGGTTTGGAACCTACCAAAGATTTCAATACTCACTGTTGATTTCTACTGGAGCCAAAAAAGATTCAGTTCTTTTTTTCTTTTTTCTTTCTTCTACTTTTTTTCTTCAGGCTTTTCTAGTAATGGGTAATTGTCTTGTTTTCTTAATTTCCCCAGTTCAGGCAATCAATCCTCTGTTTAGTTTTTTTTTTTTTTTTGTCCATTTGATTCACCTTTTATTGTTTATTTTATTTTCACTTGCTGAATACGGGACAGACTTGACTGGGGGAAAGAAGGGGAGAAAGAAAGAGGGAAAGAAAAACAGCTGAGAAGAGGGACGGGGGAGAAGGGCAAAAAACAAAAACCAACAGAATAAGCAGAAAAAAACATATATCAATCACCTGGATCACCTGCTGAGAAAGAAAAAAGAAAACAAGCAGAAGAGAACAAGAGTAATAGAATAAACAACATCACAATGATATATGGGAATATAACAGTAAATACTAAATATTAAACATTATTGTGCAGCACATAAGATCAACAGAACACAGTGTGCTTTGAGGTAGGAGCCAAAAAGGGTGTAGTTTGTGTGTGTGATCACCCGTGTGTACACCTGTGAGCATGGACGCGCTTGTTTTTTTTAAAAGGTTCCTTCATGTAATGATCTGCTAGAGGGTGTGGGGGGGCCACAGCCCCGTCCTCCAGGGCATGAAGCAGGTATGGAGGAGATCAAAACTCCAGACATCCAGAGGCCCCCAGAACACAAGAGACCAAGGAAGACCAACAGAGGGGCAGCCGCGCCACTGTCCCAGAAAGAGCTGAGGAGAGTCCCAGATGAGGGCTCACTCAGCAGCCGCGGAGCAGAAGCCAGGGGGGGTTGCAGTGACGCGCCCGTGAGCTCCGCCGGCAGCCAGCCGTGCCTGAGTGACCGAGCCCCAGGCCGAGAGGCCGGGGGCACCCCACCTCCGAAGTGGCCCGAGCGAGCCCCAGGCTCCAGGCCCCGATAAGCGGCCGCCAAGGAGTGAGCCGGTGTGTACCTGGACGCCCATCCCCGGACACAAAGAACCACCAACGCACCGATGTCTGAGGGAGTCCGCCACTGGCAGGGGAAGTGGTGGTAGGGGGAGATAGGCCTCCAAACCTTGGAGGGCCTGAGATGTCCCCAGAGAGGTGGCGCCTGACACCCAACCTGACATATAGACACAGAAATACAGGCACACACATATACAAACATCCATTCCCACCCTCATGCTCTCATATGCACTTACTCCACACTCAACCAACGTGGAGACAGACATAAAGAGACGCTGTACACACGATCACACTCCCCAAGCGTACTCTACAAACCGGGTCTAGGTACCCTTGCCCCTGGAGGGGGGAACTGCACCCAGACCCAGGTGGTGTTACCCTTTTCCCTGCGGTGGGGAGAAGCAGACCGCAGTTCTTAATACACACCCATGAGCACTTGCCTAAAACTCTGACCTTAATGGGTCAGAGGTTTTGGTGCTTCGTTATGTTCATCAACATGTTCTGGAAGTTTTTTTGTGTGTATGGGCGAACTCACTGGCTGACAGGATTAATGGCAGACTTGCCTTTCATCTCAGCATCATTGCTCCTCTTGACACAATGATGAGGAGGAGGTTCCTGGCATTCCTCCCGAGCTTCCTGATGCGTTCAAGTCAGCATTCCTAAATCCTTCTGTGTGAGCTAAACCTTTCTTTAGATGTCTGTTAAATGCTAAAAGTTGTATTTTAAAATTGTCTCATTTTAGACAAATGTCACTGCTCTCAAATATATGGCCAGATAATGTTAGGTAAATGTAATTAAAAGTAGTTTAACAATTATATATTTTACCTTAAAAATTCAAAATTTCCATTCATTTGGAAAACAAACACCACATAGTACATTTCTTTGATGCTGGATTTTTGGTTAAAAATGAAAAACTTCAATTGGACTTAAACAGACATAAAATGATTTTTATTTAATGTAAATATTTTAATTGTGTTTTGAAGAAATTTACATCAAACTTTTAAATCAGTGGGGTTGATAAATATGCAGCACATTAATAAAAACTGTTGTTGTTGTTGTTTAAAGTGGTTAGGAGTGTTGTGGCTTAAATTTTATCGAATCAAAGTCTGCCATCTTGTGGAAGTATGAGAAACTACAACTGTATTCCCAGTACTGGCCAGTTTGTTTAAACTCGTGGTACTTTTCCTATATCGCATTGCATCAAGATCATACATGCAACATAGTTTAGATAACATCAGTTTAACTTGACATAGAAACAAGTATGTTACATGAACTAGGAAAAACACCACAGCATTTATATCCTAAATCCTATATATCCTTTATTTATATGTATATCCTTTGGTGTTATCCATACCGTAACACCAAATATAAAAGACAAACACAGAGAGTAAAAAGTACAGAAAGACAAAAGAGCTAAAGTTAAATACAAGAGGATATAAAAGTAACTTAAACATCTCACACTTGAGCTGAGGACAAAGGAGGCCTGGCTGACTTCAATAAAAAGTGATTACAGTATCATTTTATCATTTGAAAATCCAATATCACCACAAAGATCTAACATGTAAATATATAAATATACTCTTAATACTAACCCCTGACAAAAAGCCTCTCACAACCTCTGTGCTTCAGTTAAATATATTGACCTTTTTCAAAGGAAAGGAAATTATATTAACTTGGCCTAATGATCAGATTTGGCAAGATGTAACAAAGGTGTCTCCATTTTGCCACATAATAAATATGCAATATTTTATTTTTGTTTTAACCATTGGCCAGATTCAGGTTCCCACTCCATTGATCCAAAATCCTAGAACTATAAACAATACCTTTTTTGGAAAACCTTCAGCACTGAACTCCCCGTTTGATCCTCTCCCAGTAGCCATTCATTTGCAAGATGCTTGTTGTTGTCGAAGCGATCACCTTTGAAAGACTGCAGCTGCTCAGAGAATGGCTGGGATTGACAAGAAACATTGTTTCTTCTGGAGGGTCAGTAGGAGATACGCCCAGGCGTTTCAGACACATGCCGAGGTAAGCATCTTCAATGTAGATCGGTTTGATCTGAGGTGACACTCCCAAGATCTTCCCAGGAAGGTCTAGTGACATGACGTAGGCAAAGCCGAGCGGATACGGGGGGTACTCTGATTCAGCAATCACAGATCGAGGCATGTAGAACTTTATAAATGGGTTCCTTAAAACAGGACTATGCCACCAAACCAGCCCAGACATATAGTTTTGCTTAGCTGTGCTAGGATCCACCAACAGTTTCACCAGATTCGGGACATTGAGTATAACATCGGAATCGATCTTCATGACAAAGGAAGCCTTTGTACAGTGTGCAGCCAGCCACTCCAGCATGACCATAGTCTTGATAGTCAGATTATAGTAGCTGTCCTGAAAGTTGCTCTGAATCAGGTCATGGTACAGCTGATTCTCCTGCTGAAGCTTCTCTTGCTGATGTTTAGCATCACTTCCACCAGGGAGGCCCACTATGAAGACAGTCTCTACCTGCTGACCCAGAACCAGCTTCTCATTTCCCCACGTCTGCCGGATGGCATCCCGAGTTGCCACATTACCGGGTGCAACAGGAACCATCAGAATAAGGAAAGGAGTTGTGGTCCTACATGTAGGCGTGTCATCCATGATGAATTTGTAGTTTCGTGGGTAGGCCACATGATATGGTCCTGGATCCTCCCAACGTGGCTCTGCTGATGCTGGTTGATAAGGAATGTTCCTAACCACTTTGTTGGAATTGAGATAGAAAAAGATGAAAATCACTGCTGCTGCAATGCAAATGAAGATGCCTTTTAGGTGCCTCTTCTTGTCCATGAAAACTACAGAGAAAGGAAACATATTTTATCGCGAGAACTTGTACAGCACGTATTCTGCAGGCTTCATTGAGTGGTGGCCTCCAGCTCACTCTAGAGGGCAGTAGTGGTTTTTGATACGCGCGACAAGGGCGGTTGCCCGGGGCGGCATCATGGTGGGGGCAAAAACAAATAAATAAAAAATTCTATCGCCTATTTGCTGGGAGTAAGGGCGCCCTGCTGCTTGCTGCACAGGGAGGAGAGGGCGGGGCGGCGGGGGATTCACTGGATTCACTCCGGGTCAGGAACGAGTCACTACCCGGGAGCGGAGGAGTTTAAGTATCTCTGTGTCTTGTTCACAAGTGAAGGAAGTGGGAGATTGACAAACAGATTTGGTGCCACAGCTGCAGTGATGGGGAAGCTGCACCCGTTTGGCATGAGCGGAGCGTGCATAGAAGCGAAGCTGTCGATGACAACAAGCTCATCATCACTTGATGTCGACTTCATTTATTTCACAGTTCGCTTTTTAAGGACAATTTTTTCACAAAAGTGCAACACTTTCACCACAACTCTATGTCACAGGACAAGGTCACATTTGAAAAAAAAAAAGAGATCTTGCAAAGTGCTCAATACATAATGGCATTTTTTAACAAACCACTGAAAAAAGAGAAGAAGAAAAAACTTTCTAATCTTGCCAGTCATTTGTGAAGCCAAATTATCTTAATAGTCAATATAACAACATCTAGAGTATATTGTTAAAGATTCAGAAATTTAAGTTCCGTGAAATGTTTTGCATACTGAACCTGGCAACTTCCCTTGTTTTATGCTCAAACAGGTGTACAATGAAAGCAGTCTACGGGAATTCTTGGACTTTAATGCACTTAAAAATACTAGAAACTGTGCAATCGCATAGGCACACCTGTTCTGCTTGTTTTTCTGTATACGGAATAGACATCGGAGAGATCAGATAGACATCCCGATAGAACCTGTTTCCCCTGCACCTGGAGCAAGGATCCAGTTTACTCCGCCTCCATTAAAACTAACTCAACGCGGAAGTCGTGATGTTTTAGTTTAGTGAAAAAGTGGAAAATTACATTACCGTTTAGTTTGTGATTACAATAGAAAGTGATATATTTATTGTTTTTCACCTGTTAAGAGATTATTTTACTATCACGAGGACATTTTGCCACATAATTATTTGTATCCCCCTCTAACTTAACTGTATGAAGAGGTACAACCTCCAAAATCTCAGGAGTAAGAAGTCATTATAATACATATATAATAAAGTATGTGGGACAGTTTGTCCGTGTTTGGACGGGAAAAGCAAATTGTGGGAAGATCAGCATGATATTATTTTTATCCCACTGTGATCTTAATGTATAAAGAGCTAACATCTTCAAAGGAGTAAAAAGTCCTTATAACAAGCGTATTTGAATTTAAAAATCAAGTACGTGGGATATCTGTGACTTGGACAGCCCAGCACGTGCTCCCGACTCAGGGGGAACAAATTATGTCGGGGATACCAACCTTGGCACAACCGGACCTCTTAGCAGCCAATCAGCGTTTAACCTGCTTTTGGGTCATCTGGGTCCAGCGACCTGTAGTTGACCTTTAGATTTGCACGGAAATAAATAAATAAATAAGTAAATAAATAAATAAATTTAAAAAATAAATTACAATAAAAAAAATAATTGCACGGCTTTTACTGTTTGTGAAGCCATCCTGTCTGTTCACTGACCGACCGGGAAAATAAAATAAAGAAAATTAAAAACACCATAAATGTACGTTTTTAGCGACTATTTCCGCTTTTTGTGAGCTTCCTCGGAGCATGTCAGTGGACTATGTCTTAAAGAGAAGAGCTTTTCTTTATTCCAGAATCCGGTTATGCTTTCTCACATTAACAGCGATCAGCGCTCACCTGTTTTTGTCCCCTGCATTCGGCATTAAATCGGAGCACAAAGCGTGCATGGAGAGTTTATTCAGCACGGGAATACAAACTGACGTAGGTTGTGTTGTTCCTTGATTTCCATCCGCTTGTTTTTGAAAAGCGCTCTTCTATTTCTCTTTTCATTTGAATTTAGATAAACTTCAGAGAGTTCCTACAACGTGTAACCACAGGGAGATCAAACAGGTAAACTCCACGCCCTGAGTCTGAGAACCGCCCAAGTCAAGTCACTTCCTTACTTACTCTGGAATTCTCAAACTTTAATGAGCTCTGTGCTACTGCTGGCACTAGTACAACAAACAGCAACAAAAAAAACCGAAAAAACACCCACAAATATTTTCAAATATTGTATAACAAGGCAAAACTAGAAACGTGAAAGCAAGATTTTTTTCTCACTCTTAACTAACTGAAGCGTTTCTTTGAACTACCAAGTAAACAAATTAGTGCTCTCGTTCTGGCCAGACACGTGGCAGCACCTCTGCTATAATTTTGTTCGTATTAAAAATAAAAATGCAGATATAAGTGTACACATACGTTTTTGACTGCTAGTAAAAATTGCTTTATTTACAAATAACTCTCACTGAACTAACACAGCGAACCGCTCAACATGTCTGTACTCTCTGCTCATATTGCCTTCATACTAAATACTTTTTTTGCTTTTTAAAGAACTTATTTTGACATCGCACTCAACACCCAGAAACAAAAGAAAAGTAGCTTCAAGTGCCAAATTGTATTATATTTCTTCACGTCAATATACGGGTCGCAAGTAGGGGTGAC
>NW_024582614.1:678562-680327 GCF_018398535.1 Haplochromis burtoni | reverse complement strand
ATTAAAGAGTGTAAATAGTCTGCAACAATGCTTAGGTAGGTGGTACATGTCAAAGTAACATCCATGGATGGCAGAGGTTTTATAGTCCCAGTTAACGAAAATCAAAGAAGCTGCCAGACAAGACAGACAAAAAAAAATTACATTAAAAATTTTCATTTAGATTTTGCCCACATTAGTCTACAAATGTCAAACTGAGAGTGAGATGCTTTTCTTTACATGCAGAACATTTTCTTTATCTTTAACAACAAATCAACTCTTTTATCTGCCTGCAACTATATAATGTAAGATCGCCATCATGGCCCAGTAAAGTTATGAGACTACACAGTGGGCAAAGATGTACAAGCGTCATCAAACCCAACACTTCAGACCTTGAATAAAACTTGATATTCTACATCTTGTTAAATGTAAATAGGCATGTGTTTAGTCTTAGTTTTTGCCTTTTTTTTTTTTGAATAATCAGAGGCATTACATGTTGCAAATAACCAGTCAACCATTGCAAATGTCATTTCCACTAAGTGTATCCCTCATTACTACAGCATACTAAATAAAGTACTACATACATGGTGGAAGCAGTCTATTTCTGGCAGTCTGTTTGTGTAATTAGAGAGCGTGAATCAACTACAGTCTTCTAGTCCATTTTAACCTTTAAATGCTGTCCATCTTTGAGATCAGAACCCTCGTACTAAGGTGCATTTTTCTTTAAGATGTACAGTGAACCTTGACTTAATGACTCTTTACTGCCAGTGTCTCTTATTTCAGGTGGGACGGACTAAGACACAAGAGGAAGTTAACAGATGTATGCAATGAGACAGTTAAAACAAAGGAATAGTCTAAAAGCATTGAAAGTGCTCAGCACATTGAATTGTCTTCTAAGGACTTTTAAGGATCCCAGATTTCCCACTGATAGAAAACAAAACAAGACAGTGCTCTACTGTGGTATTATCATAGACTCTAGTATGTGAATGACACTCCTCACAACCACCGGAGAAACGTTCAGGTTTTGGAAAAACATTAATTACATTCAAATGAATAAGAACAGTCCATTTAATTTAAATATATTTTAACATGTAAAATGAACCTTATAATCTTTTAAAATATTCACACCTTTCACTAGAAGTCACTTTAAAGCTTAACCCCAGCTGTATTATTTCTACACACATTTAAGTAACTTCAAGTTTTTTTTCTCAAAATGCTCCGCATACCCTTAAGAAGTAAGTGAAGTGCTCAATTCTTTCACTAATGCATCAGTAGTTGTAGTGGATTTGTCTGTTTGTTTCTCCCCTCTCACCCCTTTTTTGTGTGTGTTTGTGAGGTTGTGCCTCTAGCCTACATTATAACCACACCCCTAAGTGCACCCTAATGGTATCTGGAAACCAAACACACAGGCAACGGTGATAGCCCCAGGTAATGTGGTAACTTGTGCTGTACAAACAACTCCACCCCGTCCGTCAACCCTGCCAAAATGGCTGAAACACAAGCATCAGTTGTAGAGTTTTTATTAAACCTTGCCTGGGATACCTTCAAGTAGTTTATGTTTCAAGTATTAAAATGTCCCACAGGAAACTGAGGAGCCAGGTACCATTGGTCAATGCAAATGTAAATTCCCTGCATATTGCTCTTCATAAAACCTTAAATGTAACGCAGTAGCTCACTTTCATCTTTACAACCCAGTAACCCTAAATCACATTTAAAATATACAAATAAATAAATTTCCACATATTTCTCTGGAAGATCATTAGAAAAGACATATCCCATACCCAGTGTG
>NW_024582614.1:676446-677912 GCF_018398535.1 Haplochromis burtoni | reverse complement strand
TGCCATAGTGACAGCGGGCGGCTGGACAGGGTGTAACACAAGCCTAAGGCCAAAACACAAAATAGAAGCAGGAGCTGAAACCAGGAATGAAATAAGATCTTCTTCTGTGGAAAGATGCTCTGGACAAGTTCCCTAAAAAGACAAGAAAGATAAAAGTGGTGAGTTATATCACCTTTCTTTGCCATTGTTAACAAAGTGCACAGCTTCACAACATTTGAGTTAGAGCTGAAAATCTCTAAGCTCACTGATACTGAAGATTTATGCTTCAGTGGGAAATCTGCCTCATATCAACACTCCTCTGAAATCCTGCGCTATAACCTATGGAACAACTTGATATGCACCTCCTTAATGATGTAAGTACAATCCAGGTGAACACAGCCCACAGCTATTGTGTTCAGCCTCTTTAGCACTGCCAATTTCTGTTGCATGTTTCCAGCTACTTTTATGCTGCAGTTTTTGAAGACAAAACTGCAAATGTGAATGCAATTTTTATTTCTCAGTCTTAACTAAAGCCTTTGATACCATCCTCTATGGTATAATAGTAAAGAGACCTGGACGGGAAAAGACAAAAAGAAAGAAAGTTAAGTTGGGGAGAAAGTTAACAGAGAGGGAGAGAGAGAGAAAAAATGCCAGTTGTTGAGAAGAGGCAGGGGGGGAGCAGAGAAACCAGAGCAACTACCAACATAAATAACAGTGATGTTGTTACTGAACACAGTACTAATAATAAAATATATTTTTAGAGGCAGCAGCAGCAGCCCAAGATGACATGTGTCTGTGAGTACCTGCTTGTACATCTGTGTGAACATGTCTTGCCATGCGGGAGCGTGCTTGTGTTCATAAGGTTTCCCACTGTAACTGTCTAACAGTGTATGTGGGGAGCCCCAGTCCCGCCCACCAACACCTGAAGAAGGCATGGAGGAGACCTGGGCCTAAGACATCCAGAAGCCCACCACACCATGAAAGCTCCCGGAGGACCACCGCAGGGACAACCCTGTGCTTTTAGCTCCTGGGGGAGCCTGAGATGTTCTAAGAGAGGTGGAGTGTAAGACCAGACCTGACACAGACATAGACAAACAGCCACACACATGCATTCCCCTTCCTCACACACCCAACATCAAGACATGCAGAAATGAATACTGTACACTCACACTACCCATAAACACTCTATACTCCCAGGTCAAGCACCAACACCCCCATAGGGGCAATTAGCACCCAGACACAGGAGATGTTCTCCTTCACTCTGGGGTTTAGACAAGCAGTCCGCCCGGCCCAGCACACCAATCCTATCAGCGACTGATTGTTATTGGAAGGTATTACATGAGGTTGTTGTTTTGTTTTGTTTTTAAATATGATATTTTAGTATTTTGTGTTTTGAAGGAAGCTTACATCATACATTTAAAGCAGTGAGGTTAAAAAATATGCAGCACGTTAAACATACTTGTGGCTTAAATTTTATAGAATCAAAG
>NW_024582614.1:656580-665942 GCF_018398535.1 Haplochromis burtoni | reverse complement strand
CGATACACTACAAAAAATATAGAAAGCATGCAGTACTTGGTTGAGATGTAATATTTTAACAACAAAAGTATAGATACCCCCCTCCCAAAATGGTTTGTTCCAGCTCGCCTTGCCCCTGCTCTGGCTCTTGTGCCCTACGTGGTGTGCGATATTGCATATTTTGGTATCGATCTGATACCAAGTAAATACGGGCCAGTATCGCCGATACCAATACCGATACTTTTCAATAAATAAGGTGGATGCCTCATTGAATTGCTAAATCGCAATTAATTTTCATGACCTTAAGTGTTTTTTGTGATTTTTCCTTTTGTATTATTAATTACTTAAAACCCAGGACATAATTAGGAGAAATAATTTATTTATAATTAAATAAAAAATGCTTTATTATTGTGGCGGGCCGTGGTCTGCGATGCTGCTGCAGATGAGATGGACTCACCTTCACTGCATCTACAATGATGCAGCGGCTTAAAACCTGTGCGCTGCTTGTGCTGTTGTTGTTTTTGGTGTTGATGTGTACAGCTGGCAGCAGGAGGGCTGCAGCCGTTGAATGTAGGCTACTGTTACAGCAACCGGGTGATCACTGTAAGGGTGGACAGCGCGCGGCTCGGGGTGAGCCGGAGGCTGGCGCGCCAGCGGGACCTGCCAAGCTGGAGATGAGGTCGAGGTGCGCGGAGGTCCTGCCTGAGGGTGGCATGCTGTCCGCCCAGCTGCCTCTGAGCCCTGGCTCACTTCCACTGCTGCTGCGCCGCCGCTGCTTGCCACATGGGTGGCCATCAGGCCAGCTCCCGGGCTTCCGCTGGAGTCGCGGGCGACCACCAGAGTGAACACTTCCCTGTCGCTGGGCCGGGCCGATTCCCTCGCCTGCTCGCGGGGTGGGGTGAAGCGGGCGATGGGGGTATGTGGCAGGGCATGTTCTGTGATGCCGCTGCAGGTTTGGTGGTGGTGATGTGTACGGCTGCCAGCGGGAGAGCTGCAGCGGTTGAATGAACTGTTACAGCAACCGTGTGATTATTGAGCCAAAAACCTCTCATGTTCAGCTGTTTTTGTAAAAAGATAACAATGTTAGCCTTTTCTGCAGCTATGGGGCATATATGGTATCACTCTTGGCTGGAAGCAGTGCTTAAACAATGGAAAAAACACAAACTTTGTCCAAAAACCTCTCATGTTTAGCTGTTTTCCACTTTTTCTTTGGTCATTTTAGCCTTTTTGGCCAGGGTGAAGGGAGTACCTGCCATCAAACAAGAAGACAGCCGCATGTAACTACGAATGGTGTTTGCTAGTTCACCTTACATGCATTAATGTAATAACGTGGTTAGCCTACTCAACAACATTAAGCTACTCACGCAGAGAAGAACGGCTGCTGCTGCCATCATCATCCGTCATCATTTCTGCTACACTGGCAGGGCTAGGGGCCAGGACTCTACTCTTCAGGTCTTGGGGGAGCCACGAAGAAAAAAACAACATATTTTCTACAAACATCTATAGAGAAAAGAAAATTAACATAGAAAATAAAAATATAAGACACTAAAAAACAACTACAAAAAGATAGGAGAAACCAGAATAAAAAAAAATAAAAAAAACAAAGAAAAAAGAAAAACAAAACAACAGCCACACAAAAGAAATAAGAAAAAGGCAAGATAAAGAAAAAAAAATAAAATAACGAATACGTCGTAAGTAGAGGTATCACGTGCCAGCCCAGTATCGGACTATACAGGGCTGCAGGATTTCTCGGCCTCTTTAAAAACCCAACGCAATTTATGCGTCAAACAAGGTTGTTTACACATCAGAATTCGAGGTGTATAACCTCTGGTTTATGCATAGTTTATCACACCGTATTTACAACATATCTACCAACTATCTGTTTGAGGCTGCCTGAGTTTGCATCTTTGCACTGAATGAAGATCACCACATAGCTCCACTTTGGACCGCTTTACTTGGGCATTTCTCAGATTTACAAAAAATTCTGCTAGCTTACTGTCATACTTCAAAAAAAACATTTTTAATCTGTAGCTCTGCTCTAAAAGAACGTACGTACCTGGGCCCGCCTACTACGCTTGCAAAGGTAAAATGATTGGCTAGAATCCAAAGTGTATGACATCTCAGGAAAAAAAAGCACCGAAATGTGCGCTGCTTTTTGGTCTGGTTACTACCGTTTATGTCAGAACCGACCGGCCGGTGTTGTGCCAAAAAGTGATTGTCTGCCAAAAACTGATTTCCAATGTTTCCGTGTATTTTTTTATGTGTAATATCTTTACGTATGTTCGTAAATAGACTTCGGTGAACAGGGTTTACAAAGGGGTTATATATAGAATTAAAAAATTATCAGTTTTTCAAGTATCTTCACAACTCTGTGTTATTGTACTTACATTATAACCAATCCGGTCCTTTATCCCTACTTAAAATATTTTTACAGAACTATTGTAATATTTGCTGCCATTTCTGCTGTCCTCTTGGCCAGCTTACTCTTACAAAAGACATTTTTAATGTTAATGAGATTGTTTTTAACTGCAAAAATAAAGGTTTATAAAAGTCACTAATGGGTGTATAATACGAAAAGATCACAAAATATAACATAATAGAATTATAAATAATCATACGACCTTACTTTTTTATGGGCTTCGCACCTGAATAACAACCAATTCACATAAAGGCTTAAGGTCTAATAATAAAAAGTCGCTGCAAAAACAGGAAAACGATTGCGGCTTGTAACTAGAATTACAACGACTGGCTTAGTATTAGTGGTCAATGACCATTAGAGCTGTGTTTCTATGTAATTGGCCTGCATAGGGGCATAGCTAGGTCATGTTATTGTCAGTGGTATGAATATAGTAGATTTAACATATTTTATAGCTTATGTGGCTGGCACCCAACATGTTTATACATATTTAGTATTTTAAATATTTAAAAGCTGGTCATATACCCATAATCAAATGTGTTGAATGGTTTTATTCTATGTACTCTTTGTAGTTTCTCAGCTTTTCTCTTCTGGCTTGCTTTCTTTTTTCTTCTCAGCATATGTATCACAGGGGTTTCAAACTTCATGACTATTGCATTTTTTTTTTTTTTTCCTTCTGACCAGTATTTGGTTGGGTATTCTTTTGTTGCTTTTTGCCAACTTGCAATCCTGCTCCATTATTTCGGCAATCCCCGTCTTAGCGGAAATCCAGTTTCTTTTGCTGCCAGACAAGACTGGTTCAATCTTCTATTTTCCCTTTGCGCTTACACTATCTACCTTATTACTCCTCCCGCTGTATCCCCTTTCCACTCCCCCTGATGCTGAAAAGCTCAATTGCAGTTTAATCTGCAGTGGATAGTTTTGTCCTCGTTATAATTCCCGCTAAGAGTGAAAGGAATATAAATATTAAACCAATAGAAAGCGTAATCAATTGGGACCTATCATTCATTCTATTACGGGGGCAAAGGCTGCGTATGGTCAGTTTAGGATGAATAAAAAGTAGAATCGTATGGGAGTCTGTGGGGCTTATTTGCTCTTCTGAGGTTGTGACGCAGTTTTTCTTCAAATCTCACTCTTTCAGGGCATCATTTCTAAATAGATTTCTACATGTAATGTCGTGATAACCTAGCGGACTTCCGATGTCAGTTAAGTGAGGACCCACTAGAACAATAAGGATAATGATCGTCTGGAAGGGAACAATGGGAAAATTGCACAAGAAGTGTGTAGAGAATCAAGTATGGTAATTGTTACGTAGGCCTCAGATAGGCATCAAATACAAAAACAGCCACAATCGGGTTTTGAAACCATGCTATATGTCTAAAAAAAACATAAATAAAAAAAAAAACAACAGAAAATCAAAACGTTTAAAATGTAATTTTATGATCATTTATAATGTAGTCTGAGGAATAACTTTCGAACCAATAGCAAGCTTTGGATTCCCACATAATCTTTGGAAATTCCTGCATTAATAATTATGTATAAAGGCGCTTGATCTAACTTTTACTCTTTTTAATTGGAAAAGTATTTGGTTCTATTGGGTGGTCAGGTTTTTTTGTGGGCAGGTAAAACGTAAAGTTATTAGAAAAAAGTATTTGTTTTGTTAACTTTGCGTTTTAGACTGCAGAAACCTAATCGTTGACACCCATGGATCAATTCACTTATGAATAAACATATAAACACTTAGGAATTTAAATCAAAAAAGAAGAACAAAAAAAAAAAAAAAAAAAAAGAACAACAACAAAAAAAAAAGAAAAAGAAAAAAAAGGAATGGGTTAGTGTATGATCCGGAGTCATTGACTACGTGTTTTATTAATGTTTTAAGAGTAGTTCTAGATATATCAGTTATTTATTCACACACAAAAAAGACAATATCCTGTACCAAATATTGTCAAAAAAGTAAGAAATCTTTGGGGGTGCTTTAGCCAGAAATGGGCTAAAAACGCCCCTGTCCAGAGTACACTGTTAAAGATTCTGTATTTTAGGTTCAGCGAAATGTTTTACATAGGCTACTGAACCTGATAACTTGTTTTATGCTGGAGCGGAGAAAGCAGTCTACAGACACTCATAGAGTGTAATGCAGAGAACACTTCCACTTGTAATATAACACTTGAAAACTGTGGTAATCAGATGTGTACAACAGTTCTGCTTGTTTTCGCTGTTTATAACAAAATATTAAGCCTAGGAGCAACTCTTGGCCTTTTTTCCATTTTAGAGATCACCACACTCCAATGAGGAAGTCAACGTGTAGTGTTAGTCTAGCTGCACAGATGAGTGATGTCCAAACAAACAAAAAACAGAAGCGAAAAAGAGGGTTCAAAAACAATGAAAAAATATGCATTCCACCACTGCCTGTGCATTTCATGCTGTACTTTTAGATCTGTGTTGATCTTCCTTATTCCGGCCCACTTATCAATCAATCAATCAGCATTCGACCTACATATGGGTCATCCGTGTCCAGCCTCGTGCAGCTAACATTTAGAATTGCCCTGTTCTCCAGAACACCGGCAGTGTGTGCCGTTTGTGAATCCCCCTCTACGTTTGCTGATCAAACGGAAACCGCTATGCAGACGGAAAAACTACAGACACCATAAATGTAGGCGTTTAGCCATCATTTCCGCGTTCGGTGAAATTTCTCGAAGCATGCAAGCCGACTTTGTCTTATCAGGAGAACTTTTCTTTATTCCAGAATAATCCTTTCACGTAATAACATCATTCTGTGCTCACCTGTTTTTGTTGGGCATTAAATCGGAGCACGAAGTAAAGCGTGGATGGAAAGTTTATTCAACACGGGAAACCCACGTAGGTTGCGTTGTTCCTTGATTTCCATCCGCTTGTTTGTGAAAAGCGGTCTTCTACGCTTTTGTCTTTATAAACAGAATTTACGCAGATAAACTCCAAAGAGTTCCTAAACGGTGTGGTCGCAGACAGGGGACCTCCCAGTGCAGAGTTTACCTGAAGTCACCCCGAGTCTGAGCACCGCCCGCGTCAATCCAGTCTCTTCCGCTTATTCGCAATGAACTCAGTCGGCAGGAAATCATCTTGAAATTATATTTAGAACAAATTTCTAACAATTGATATTTTTCACTCCAAACACTTCCAACTGTTCGCTTGTGAGAATTTTCCAAACACAATTAGAAACAAAGTATCCTAAATGTATGTATTTAGTGTTTTAATTAACGTTTTAAAAATGAAATATATAAACCCGTACTAAATATTTGTATGGGGAACCTAAACAAAGACTATATGTCAAAAAATATTCTGCTATTTCTCAATTCTTTCCTAGAAGGTTTTGATGAAACTGATCATTCGTGCAGAGGTATCGAAAACGGTTTCTTACTGCCATTGTTTAAATTCACAGTATATACAGTATACCTTTAGGGAATAATATGGGCATCTGATCTCTTCTTCGGGTCAAATAAGGCCAAACTTTTATAAAATGTTTTTATTTTTAAAGTTGTGCTTAAAATGTGGTTGCCTCTGTTTGTACGCTGTACGGGGATTCTAAAGATCACAAACGTGTCACATTTGACAGGTTAGTTATTTTGAAATATACTGTAGTATAATTTTATGTAATAAATATAAATATGTAATGAAGTAAAGTAAAGCTCAAAGTCCATACCTATCCACGACTTACTTCTATGTAATGTTTGTGTGATCAAAGTAGACGTCAGGCTGCCCTTATCTGATTTTTATTGCATGATTAATTTCTTAAAGTGCATTTAAAGAGAACAAAGAAATCAAAATGAATATACAAAGTAAATGTGGCCCAGGGCTGACCTACCTGGAAATGCTAACTCACTGCAAAATATGACACTCGTTTCTGAGGTTGGAAAAATTCCCCTGGCCCCAAATGATATCTGCACAGTGCTTTGACACGAAACAGCATTCTGTCAATGTGAGAGTGAAATGCTTTTCTTTACATGCAAAACAATTTCTTTATCTTTAACAAATAATGGTGTCTTTTATCTGCCTGCAAAACTGTATAATGTAAAACGACCATCATGGCCCAGATGAGATGAGACTACACAGTGAGCAGAGCAAAGCTGTACAAGCATCATCAAGCCCAACACTTCAGACCTTGAATGCAGACAGCAGAGGTTCAAACTGCTTAGCAGTCATCACATGAAAAACACAACAATAATACCTCATATTCAACTATCAGCTATGTATGCATCATTCTGATGCTCATACTCCGTATATGCACACATGCCTATGTTACAAAGTTACTTGTGAGAGAGAACTTTTTCTACAAGAAAAATAAAAGTAGTTTTCATATCCACGCTGAAAACTGTGCTACTATATTCCTCCTCAAGTACATGGACTGATATCATCAGATTGCACCATAAGGGCAACTGGAACTGATGAGCATAACTGATAGCTAAACAGACAATTCAACAGAATTGAACTACCGGGAAATGGTTATCTATAAGAGCTGTAGAGAAAAAAAATCCACCAAAAGCTGTTGCATAAGTACAAAATATCATCAGCCACAATGACGATGTCAGTGCTAACAAGCTTGCTACCAACAGATGCTTGTTAGCTGCCACTAGGCATTTGTTTAGTCTAAGTTAAAATGTTTCTATTTTTGACATGATATTTACAATTTGCAGGACATGTTGCAAATATCAGTCAACCATTGCAAATGTCATTTCCAGTAAGTGTACCACTTGTTACTACAGCATAATAAATGAAATACTACATGGTGGTATCTGAATTCATGCAGTCTGTTTGTGTAGTTAGAGAGTGTGAGTCAATTGCAGTCTTCCAGTGAGTGGAAATCCAACAAAAGTGGTATCAAACGTTTGTGCTGCAAAAATTTTCGTTTGTGCTGCTGGTGTCACGACCTGCAGGATCGGCAAGGTGCTGATCAGAATCTCTCCACTCCTAGCCCTCCTTCTCTTCTCTTTTTCCCTCTCTCTCCCCCTCTCTCCTTCTCTGCCCTGTTTTGCAGGGGCGGAACTCATGGCGGCTTCACGCCCTCGGTCCACGCCTTCCTGGATTGGGAACACCTGGGCCTCATCAGACCAGCTGGTATATTAGAAGGAGGAGATCAGCTGTTCAACGCTGGATTATTGTGAAGGCTCTAGTCAGTACACGTCTAGCTCAAGTTTCCTGTGCCTCTGTCTCAGAGACTTAACGAGTGTTTCTTTGTTCCTAGATTCCCCGTGTTTCCCCGTGTGGAGTGTGGAAGGAGTGACTGGTCGCTAGCAGAGAAGAGAGAGGTTGAACTGAGTGCGTGTGTAATTTCCCTGTTTTCCCTGGAGCCCTGGACCCCTGCCCCTCACGTCTTGTATATAGCACTAACCCCACACTGTCTGTACATACACTTGGTGAAGATCTGTAAATAAACCGTCTCTGTTTAAACGCTACTCATGAGTCCTGCGAGTGGATCCTCTAAGCAACCCGTGACACCTGGTCTCTGTGACATCATCGATGCATTTTGGGATGTAGGCAGTAACAGTTTCTGTATATTCCTGAAAGTCTGTGGTGTTGTCGTGTGTGGCAGCCTGTGGTGGAAAAGCAGTCTTGCAGTGCCTCTGAGGACCCTTCTGGCCACACCTGTACCTGCTTACGAACTGGTTTGGTGACTTTGACCAGGGGCCTGTGGGAACCCATGGCACACCTAGGTTTCTGCCTGTACTGACCCTTATGCAAAATAGGTGGAATTAAGACACAGTTCCAAAAGCAAACACAACTGATCAGTGCTGAGAGTGGTCCTGTTGCTGAGGTTGGGATGATCCTGTAATCTCTTATGAACTACCTCCAACGCTTCTATGACTGGGATGCAAGTGAAGACAGATGTAACATCTCTCTCTCACTGTACATGTACTGTTTATAAAATTAGGGAAACATAACCTGCACAAACAAAATAATTTGCAGGACAAATGTTTGACATCAATTTTGTTTGATTTGAAGAAGGTAGGGGGGCAACTTCACTCACGTGTGTTTATAAGGTTGGGGAAACCTGCAGTCAGCTGAGACTGAAGAAGTCACTTGGATGAGTGACGAAACGTTTCTCCAACTGAAAATGTCCAGATGAACAGAATCAACCTTTTGGGATTTACTTACCTGGATGATTAAGCACGCATCAAGACTGATCATTGATCAGTTTCATGATTGAAGTAGAAACAGGAGAGGGAGGGAGAGAATGAGAGAAGAAGAGGCAGCTGACAGCGTAAAGACGCAGAATAACTCCAGCTTTGTGTCTTCTTCATTCTAGCTGAAGTCCGGGACAAACTTGTTCTTTTCAGCTCCACGAAACTCGTAATATTTTCTCTGAATGCGGGACGATTCGTTTTTTACAGACGGTTGGCAACTCTACTAACTAACCTTATGAATAAAATAAAGTTCACTGTCAGCAACATCATAGCCCATAGACTCTCAGCAGCTAGTACGCAGTACATTATTGTAACTGACTGTAAAAAGTCAGCACAACGAAAATAAACTCCACCTAAACTTGGTTTATATCTGACCCAGATAGACTGCAGGTCATAACTTCTTACCTGAAGTTCAGTTCACCTGACACTCGGACCGGCGGCGCCTCGGGTCTCTCCTCCTCCTGCCTCCCACTTCCCTCATCCACCTGCTGGCCTCTGTGGCAGCTCCGCCACAGCCACCAAAAATTTGGTTACCGAGTTACTTTTACATATCGGCCAGCATCTGGCCAATCCACCACCTTTCATTGTTTATACCATAAAAAAAAATATTTTAAAAACAAAAAATCGCCATCAGCCAACCGGTATGCCCGATGGCCAGTCCAGCTATGATGTGGCCATTACATTTTTGGTTGTCTAGACCAAATCACTAAATTTTGCTCTACAAGGGCCTGATATCGACTTATGAGGACATTATACTGCCTCTGTTTCATCCATATAGAATTTTGAACACACAAGAATAGCATTCCCGA
>NW_024582614.1:638128-656555 GCF_018398535.1 Haplochromis burtoni | reverse complement strand
TATATGCACACATGCCTATGTTACAAAGTTACTTGTGAGAGAGAACTTTTTCTACAAGAAAAATAAAAGTAGTTTTCATATCCACGCTGAAAACTGTGCTACTATATTCCTCCTCAAGTACATGGACTGATATCATCAGATTGCACCATAAGGGCAACTGGAACTGATGAGCATAACTGATAGCTAAACAGACAATTCAACAGAATTGAACTACCGGGAAATGGTTATCTATAAGAGCTGTAGAGAAAAAAAATCCACCAAAAGCTGTTGCATAAGTACAAAATATCATCAGCCACAATGACGATGTCAGTGCTAACAAGCTTGCTACCAACAGATGCTTGTTAGCTGCCACTAGGCATTTGTTTAGTCTAAGTTAAAATGTTTCTATTTTTGACATGATATTTACAATTTGCAGGACATGTTGCAAATATCAGTCAACCATTGCAAATGTCATTTCCAGTAAGTGTACCACTTGTTACTACAGCATAATAAATGAAATACTACATGGTGGTATCTGAATTCATGCAGTCTGTTTGTGTAGTTAGAGAGTGTGAGTCAATTGCAGTCTTCCAGTGAGTGGAAATCCAACAAAAGTGGTATCAAACGTTTGTGCTGCAAAAATTTTCGTTTGTGCTGCTGGTGTCACGACCTGCAGGATCGGCAAGGTGCTGATCAGAATCTCTCCACTCCTAGCCCTCCTTCTCTTCTCTTTTTCCCTCTCTCTCCCCCTCTCTCCTTCTCTGCCCTGTTTTGCAGGGGCGGAACTCATGGCGGCTTCACGCCCTCGGTCCACGCCTTCCTGGATTGGGAACACCTGGGCCTCATCAGACCAGCTGGTATATTAGAAGGAGGAGATCAGCTGTTCAACGCTGGATTATTGTGAAGGCTCTAGTCAGTACACGTCTAGCTCAAGTTTCCTGTGCCTCTGTCTCAGAGACTTAACGAGTGTTTCTTTGTTCCTAGATTCCCCGTGTTTCCCCGTGTGGAGTGTGGAAGGAGTGACTGGTCGCTAGCAGAGAAGAGAGAGGTTGAACTGAGTGCGTGTGTAATTTCCCTGTTTTCCCTGGAGCCCTGGACCCCTGCCCCTCACGTCTTGTATATAGCACTAACCCCACACTGTCTGTACATACACTTGGTGAAGATCTGTAAATAAACCGTCTCTGTTTAAACGCTACTCATGAGTCCTGCGAGTGGATCCTCTAAGCAACCCGTGACACCTGGTCTCTGTGACATCATCGATGCATTTTGGGATGTAGGCAGTAACAGTTTCTGTATATTCCTGAAAGTCTGTGGTGTTGTCGTGTGTGGCAGCCTGTGGTGGAAAAGCAGTCTTGCAGTGCCTCTGAGGACCCTTCTGGCCACACCTGTACCTGCTTACGAACTGGTTTGGTGACTTTGACCAGGGGCCTGTGGGAACCCATGGCACACCTAGGATTTCTGCCTGTACTGACCCTTATGCAAAATAGGTGGAATTAAGACACAGTTCCAAAAGCAAACACAACTGATCAGTGCTGAGAGTGGTCCTGTTGCTGAGGTTGGGATGATCCTGTAATCTCTTATGAACTACCTCCAACGCTTCTATGACTGGGATGCAAGTGAAGACAGATGTAACATCTCTCTCTCACTGTACATGTACTGTTTATAAAATTAGGGAAACATAACCTGCACAAACAAAATAATTTGCAGGACAAATGTTTGACATCAATTTTGTTCGATTTGAAGAAGGTAGGGGGGCCAACTTCACTCACGTGTGTTTATAAACCTGCAGTCAGCTGAGACTGAAGAAGTCACTTGGATGAGTGACGAAACGTTTCTCCAACTGAAAATGTCCAGAAAAACAGAATCAACCTTTTGGGATTTACTTACCTGGATGATTAAGCACGCATCAAGACCAGCTGATCATTGATCAGTTTCATGATTGAAGTAGTAACAGGAGAGCGAGGGTGAGAGAATTTGAGAAGAAGAGGCAGCTGACAGCGTAAAGACGCAGAATAACTCCAGCTTTGTGTCTTCTTCCATTCTAGCTGACGTCCAGGACAAACTATGTTCTTTTTCAGCTCCGTACGAAGTGCGTAATAATTTCTCTGAATGCGGGGCGATTCTGTTTTTTACAGAACAGTTGGCAACTCTACTAACTAACTTTATGAATAAAATAAAGTTCACTGTCAGCAACATCATAGCTCCCATAGTACGCAGTACAACTTATTGTAACTGTAAAAAGTCAGCACAACGAAAATAAACTCCACCTAAACTTGGTTTATATCTGACCCAGATAGACTGCAGGTCATAACTTCTTACCTGAAGTTCAGTTCACCTGATACTCGGGCCGGCAGCTGCCTCGGGTCTCTCCTCCTCCTGCCTCCACTCTCCCTCATCCACCTGCTGGCCTCTGTGGCAGCTCCGCCACAGCCACCAAAAATTTGGTTACCGAGTTACTTTTACATATCGGCCAGCATCTGGCCAATCCACCACCTTTCATTGTTTATACCATAAAAAAAAATATTTTAAAAACAAAAAATCGCCATCAGCCAACCGGTATGCCCGATGGCCAGTCCAGCTATGATGTGGCCATTACATTTTTGGTTGTCTAGACCAAATCACTAAATTTTGCTCTACAAGGGCCTGATATCGACTTATGAGGACATTATACTGCCTCTGTTTCATCAAAATTTAAAACAAATATCCTCATATGTGGCTCTCATTTTTCTCAGAAACAAAAATTCAGTTTAAAAAAAATCTGGTAATTCTTTGTTTTTACATTCATCGGATCCCAATATGCCCAAATACCAAAGAGAAATTAAAAATGCATGCCATGGAAGAGTTTGGGTCTTAGGAGGTTAAGATGTGCAGTGAACCTTGGCTGTTTTGAGTCTTTGCTGTCTGTCTGTCTTATTTCTGGTGGGAGAGATAAGGACACAATGGGAACATAACAGATGTATGCAATGAGAGATGAATACAACTGAAATAAAGAAATAGTCTAAAAGAATTGAAATTGCTTTGCAGATTAAAACAATCTGAAGCAATATAGAGAAATATGGATTCTGTAACTAGTATCTTTCTGTATGTCAGAAACTGTCCTCTAAGGGCTTTTAAGGATCCCAGATTTGCCAGATAGAAAACAAAACAGGACAGTGCTCTGTGGTATTATCATAGACTCTAGTATGTGAATGACGTTTCTCACAACATTCAAGAGAACACTGAAAGGTTGAGGTTTTGGAAAAACATATTCATTACATTCAAATGAATAAGAACAGTCCATTTAATTAAATGTACTTTAATATGTAAAATAAACCTTATAATCTTTTAAAATATTTACACCTTTCATTAGCAGTCAATTTAATGTTTAACCCCAGCTGTATTATTTGTAAACGCATTTAAGTAACCTCAGCATTCTCACATAATAATCACACATGTAAAAGTGCACCCCAATGAGACCTGGTAAACCTATAAAACCTTCAAGCAATTGTTCACCTTCACCTTTCCAAACAAGTAACTCTAAATCACATTTAAAAAAATAAATAACTTTGGTAGTTTATAACAATCTATAAATACATTAAAACTCTAGCATAAAGCTAAGGTGTTAAGGACAAGGTGGCCCAGGCTTTTTCAGGTCTGTCCAATAATCCAGCAGCTGTTTAGAAGAACCAAGAATGTATGTAATGACCTTGGAAAATTCACAGCGATTATATGCATAGTTATAGGCCATGAACTGGGAGGGTGTTGGTGGTGCTGTGAGGGCAAGTCCAAGCTTTTTCATGCACATCCCAATATAAGCATCCTCAATGTTAAAGGGTTTGACTGACTTTGACATTTCCACATATTTCTCTGGAAGATCATTAGAAAAGACATATCCCATACCCAGTGTGTAGGTCGGGTATTCAGGCTCTGGATACAATTCCTCAGGCACATACCACTTGGAGTTCTTGGAACGAATGACTGGTCTGTTCCACATAAGCATCCCTGTCAGGTAGTTTGTCTTGGGGATGCCCGGCTGTTTTAGCATGATTACTAGATTGTCAACATTCAGAAACATGTCAGAGTCAATCTTCATGGCATAGGCTGCTGCAGGGCAGTGTGTACTTAGCCAGTCCATGATCACCATGGTTTTGATTGTTAGGTTTAGATAACTGTCTGTGAAGTCACTCTGGATCAGGTCATGGTGCTGCAAATTTTCCTGTTTGAGCTTCTCAACATCATCTTCTCTAGAGACACCCAACATAAATAAAGTGAGTACCACCTCACCCTGAACTATGTTTTCTTTGCCCCA
This sequence comes from Haplochromis burtoni, assembly GCF_018398535.1. Classification (NCBI taxonomy): domain Eukaryota; kingdom Metazoa; phylum Chordata; class Actinopteri; order Cichliformes; family Cichlidae; genus Haplochromis; species Haplochromis burtoni. The sequence continues at coordinate 652,288 of NW_024582614.1, read as the reverse complement.
TGTCTGGCGGATCGCGTCCCGAGCTGCCACATTTTTTGGTTCCACTGGAACCATGAGAACCAGGAATGGGATCTTGTTCTTGCAAACCTCTGTGTTATCCATAAGAAAATGGTAGTTGCGTGGATAGGCTTGGTGGTACTGGAGGGAGGTAGATCGCACAGTCGAAGGTTCAGTGGTTTTGTTTAATATAACTTTGTTTTTGGGGTGAATGCGGTAAGCAGGTGCATTAACCCTACTGTTCTGGTTTAAAAACCACTGGTATTGTTCCTGCAGTGGGAAGCTCTGCCATAGTGACAGCGGGCGGCTGGACAGGGTGTAACACAAGCCTAAGGCCAAAACACAAAATAGAAGCAGGAGCTGAAACCAGGAATGAAATAAGATCTTCTTCTGTGGAAAGATGCTCTGGACAAGTTCCCTAAAAAGACAAGAAAGATAAAAGTGGTGAGTTATATCACCTTTCTTTGCCATTGTTAACAAAGTGCACAGCTTCACAACATTTGAGTTAGAGCTGAAAATCTCTAAGCTCACTGATACTGAAGATTTATGCTTCAGTGGGAAATCTGCCTCATATCAACACTCCTCTGAAATCCTGCACTATAACCTATGGAACAACTTGATATGCACCTCCATAATGATGTAAGTACAATCCAGGTGAACACAGCCCACAGCTATTGTGTTCAGCCTCTTTAGCACTGCCAATTTCTGTTGCATGTTTCCAGCTACTTTTTTGAATTTATCAGTGAAAGATTAACAATCATTACCTCAGTATAGGGAACAATATTTATAGCATCAATATAAGGACTCATAAATGGCAACAAATTCCTGGAGGGAGATAATACAGTCATGATAACACTTGAAAAACAGGCCATTTCTTTGTTTCATCAGAAGTCACTTTGACCTTTGTTGGAAAACGATTGTTTGCGCAGGTTTTATCAAAGGGTCTATAAAGATTTTCCACATTTTTTTTTTGTAACGATAGCACTGAAACTGAGTCACGGATGCCTGTTTAGATTATTTTCTGTCACCAATGCCTTGTGTGAAACTTTTTCTGAGGTTTTCTCTCTGAGCTATTGAACTTGTTATTGCCTGTAGGGCTTCATATTTTGTTTATTAAATGTGTGTTGTGAAATTTGCATTCCACACTTTGTGACATCTAATGGTGACCATAGGTGGAAAGTTACAAAGTACAAATACCTACGTTATTCTACTTTAGTAGAAATTTTAGGATTCTGTACTTTATTTGAGTATTTTAATTTCTGACAACTTTTTTCTTTACTCTCTACATTTTTACATAAATATTTATGCTTTCCACTTTTTATATTTTCTAACAGACTTGTTACTTCGGGAATTTAAGTGGGGGAAAGGAGTGTAGGTCTAAGTATGTTGTGTTTGTGATACATCAGAATCTAGTGCTACAGAAGGGGGGAAGCATGAAAGGAGTGGCATTTTTTAAGTGTTAGGTCATTTCAAATGTAATGTTTCTATCAGCTAAACAAACATCAACAATCACACAAACTGTTTGTCTGCATTTTGTCACACAGTGTGTTGCCAGGTAAAGGTTCAGCTGCTGTATTTCCAGGGAAAGAAAAGAGAGAGCACTAACTTCACTCAGTGATGGAGAAAGATGTAGGAAAACAGAAAGAACAGGAGAGGAAGATGAGAGGTTATATTTAAAGGTAAGGGCAAATTAACTGCAAATTTAAAGCTTACATATGATGTCATCATTATCAATCACATTGATAAATTACGTATATTATCACATGTTTTATATATAAAGCTAAGCTGTGCTAACTCCTGTTAGCTGTTATTCAAATGTTGCATGTTAGTGGGTAGTTATATTATATATATAAATATATAGCTTAATTTGCATTGGTGTGGTGGATTCACAGTGAAGCACTGTGTTGGATTGGTGCACAGTGCAGCATAGGGATGGGTATCGTTTAGGTTTTATCCGATACCAGTCCCAATCCGGTACTTTTGAAACGGTGCCAGTGCTTAAACAGTGCTCGAACCGGTGCTTAAAGAATCAAGAACACAAACTTTGTCCAAAACCTCTCATGTTTAGCTGTTTTTTGTAAAAAGATAACAATGTTAGCCTTTTCTGCAGCTATAGGGGATTTATGGTATCACTCTGGGCTGGAAGCAGTGCTTAAACAATGGAAAAAACAAACTTTGTCCAAAAACATCTCATGTTTAGCTGTTTTTTGTAAAAAGATAACAATATTAGCCTTTTCTGCAGCTATAGGGGATTTATGGTATCACTCTTGGCTGGAAGCAGTGCTTAAACAATGGAAAAAACAAACTTTGTCCAAAAACATCTCATGTTTAGCTGTTTCCCACATTTTCTTTGGTCATTTTAGCCTTTTTGGCCAGGGTGAAGGGAGTAGATACCGGCACAAGTGACTTTGATACAGGAGAGTCTGTTTAATGAGCATTTTTCCCAGGCTAGGCTTGAGAAAACTCCAACCGCCTTTAGGCTGAGAGCCGCCAATGGTCTGGAAATTCCCTATACCACCTATGCTGTCCTGGACATGGAAATAGAAGGTGTTAAGGTTCCTGGACGCGGGGTTGTGGTGGTAAAAGATGACCATTGCACTCACCCACTGATTATTGGTATGAATGTTGTGACTGCCTGTTGGAATGTATTTAAGTGGCCGGAAAAGACTACTCCTGCCCCACAGCAATTAACGAATCAACAGGCCTGGAGGACTGCCTTCGCAACATGCAGACGGATAGAAGCAAGTACAGTGGAGGACGGAATGATGGGGTATGTACGGCTAGCTAGCCGACGCAAAATTAAAGTTCCCCCGAGGAGTGAAATAATGGTGTGGGGCCGGACTCAGACAGGTCCGCAAGGAACAGATTATTGTGCCCTGGTGGAGGCACTGCCTGAAACCCCTGATGTGGGGGTGGCGAGAACCCTTGTCATGGTAAGGGCCGGGAGAGTGCCAGTGAGGATTTGTAACCCACACCCCTATCCTCTTTTTATAGGTCGCTACCAGAAACTGGGAAAGCTATCCTGCGTGGATGAAGCTGACGTACATGGCTCACAGGACCTGAGCCTGTCCCTTGGGACGGACGGTGTGGTGGAGGTGGCTCTGGTCGATAGTGGCGCCCCCACGGAGGAGGAGAGATTACCTGAGGAGATGAATAAACTGATTGAAAGACCTGACCTGTCTGAACTGCAACAGGGCGAGCTACGTGCTTTATTGCTTAAATGGGAGAAGGTGTTCTCTAAAGATGACGAAGATTTCGGGAGGACTGACCTGGTGCATCATTGTATCCCCACAGGTGATGCAGCTCCCATTAGAGAGAGGTATCGTCCTTTGCCCCCCGCAATGTATAAGGAAATGAGGAGTCTCTTGGCAGATATGATGGCAAAGGGAGTTATCCGGGAAAGCTGTAGCCCGTGGGCTGCACCCATTGTTTTGGTGAGAAAAAAGGATGGTGCCTGGAGGTTCTGTGTGGACTACAGAAAATTGAATGCGGTGACTCATAAAGATGCTTTCCCCTTGCCACGAATAGAAGAGACATTGACAAGCCTTACTCGAGCGAAGTGGTTTTCCACCCTGGACTTAGCCAGTGGATACTGGCAGGTCCAAATGGACCCGACGGACAGAGAAAAGACTGCTTTTACGACCCCAGTTGGGTTGTTTGAGTTCGAGCGGATGCCGTTTGGTCTGTGCAATGCACCCGCAACATTTCAACGCCTGATGCAGCACTGTTTGAGTGGACAGATTGCCGAGTCTTTATTGGTGTACTTAGATGACATTATCATTTATTCACCTGACTTTTCGTCTCATTTACAGCATCTAGATGAAGTGTTTCAGAGGCTGTGGCGTCATGGGTTGAAGTTACAGCCGAACAAGTGCGAGTTCCTGCAACAAGAGGTGAAATTTCTGGGGCATGTAGTGGATAAGTATGGTGTAAGACCAGACCCTGATAAGATTTCTGCGGTGATGGATTGGCCGGTCCCTGATACCATCAGACAGGTCAGATCCTTTTTGGGCCTGGCTGGTTACTACAGACGTTTTGTGTCCGGCTTTGCTAAAATCGCACGCCCTTTAAATGCATTATTGACAGGGGTCCCTGTGAACAAGAGAACAGACCGTCGTAAAGTACAGTGGTCCCCAGAATGTCAAACGGCATTTGAGGCCCTCAAAGCAGCTTTAACGCAGGCACCTGTTTTGGCATACGCAGATTACTCTCTTCCCTTTATTGTGTATACGGATGCCAGTGGCCGCGGGCTGGGAGCCGTTCTGGCGCAGGTTCAAGAGGGCCAAGAAAGGGTAATAGCGTACGCCAGCAGAAGCTTACACCACACGGAACGGAATGACGCAAACTATAGTTCTTTCAAGTTGGAGCTGTTAGCCCTTAAGTGGGCAGTTACCGAAAAGTTTAAAGACTATCTGACTGGTGCACGATTCGTTGTGTATACTGATAATAACCCTGTGGCCCATTTACAGACTGCTCGCTTGGGCGCAGTAGAACAACGTTGGGTTGCCCAGCTGGCCTCTTTTGACTACGAGATCAAGTATCGTTCGGGTAAGAGCAATATTAATGCTGATGCCCTTTCTCGATTCCCCACTGTCCCAGCAGAGCACCTGGAGGGGGCTGGATCGGAGCGTGGAGTCACTTCAGCAGCCATTGAATTGACCTGTGAGGTAGAGGGGAGGGACTGGGCAGAAGCACAAGTTCACGATCCGGATATTCAAGTGGTAAAACAACTTCTGGAAGGCCAGGTCGCACCCACAAAGTCAGAACGTCAGGCATTGTCACATGGTGTGCGGCGACTCCTGCAGCAGCAAAAAAGACTTTTTCTTAAAGACGGAGTACTGTGCGGCGACTCCTGCAGCAGCAAAAAAGACTTTTTCTTAAAGACGGAGTACTGTGCCGTAGGGTGTTGGACGAATATACCCAGGAGACTCGTTATCAAGTTGTGTGTCCTAGTTCCAGGTGCCATGAGGTGTGGCGGAAGGTCCATGAGGCTGCTGCCCATGCGGGGGTAGATCGAACCCTCTCTCGGATACGGCAGCGGTTCTATTGGGTTAACATGGAAGCGCAGGTACGTCAGTTTCATCTGGGTTGTGTCCCCTGTAGTCTACAAAAGGAGAGAGTAGAACCTAGGGCTCCACTGCACCCTATTTCAGTCTCATACCCTTTGGAGGTTGTAGGCATGGATTTTCTGTCCTTAGGCCGACCAACTGACACTTATCAAAACATACTTGTGGTGACTGATCTGTTTACGCGGTTCGCTTGGGCTATCCCTACAATAAACCAAACAGCAGGGGAATGGTAGTGTAGAACGTTTCAATCAGACCCTATTGAACATGCTTCGCTCACTAGAATCAGTTAGGCAGAGCCAGTGGGTAGGAAATCTGCCGGAACTTGTTCATGCTTATAACAATACTATCCATAGCTCCACCGGTTACGCACCTGCCTACTTGATGTTTGGTCGGCATTTACGTCTGCCTGTGGATGTGGTGTTAGGTGTGGGCCCCCAACAGGCGAGGCAGGGTTTGAGTGAGTGGGTGTGTTCCCATCATCAGAAGCTCTCCCTAGCTTATCGATTGGCTGGGCAGAAGATGTGTAGTGCAGCCTCCCAACACAAAAGCCAGTATGAGAAAAGAGGCTGTACCCTTCCATTGTTGCCCGGGGAGAGAGTCTGGGTACGTGATCGAAACAGACAGGGCAAAGGAAAACTGTGTTCCTGGTGGTCTCCTGAGCCGTATGTGGTGTTGGAACAGGTGGGAGATACGGGCTTAGTGTATAAGGTCAAACCAGAAAAGGGGGGTAATATACAAACTTTACATAGGAATGCCTTAAAAGTGTGCCTTGCTCCTCAAACAGACTTTACCCCTCCTACGGAGGAGCCGACCACAGGCCCTTCGGATTTCCCAGAGGGTGTGGGGGGTGGCGAACCAGGTGGGGGTTGACCGTATTATCATCGAGGGGGCCATTAGGATTTGATCATTGTGAGAGGATATAACAAAACCAGAATATATATAGAGTGGCGGTTGCAAAAGCAATAAAAATTTAATTGTAAAATTAAGAAAAAGGGTAACCAAGAGTAAATTGTAGTGTGAGACTCGTGTTTCTCACACTGCTTTGTGGTGACTTTGAAACTAACCAAGGTTCAAAAAGAATATTAAAGTATTTCAGGCAAGTTGATTGTCTTGTGTCAGTAATTTTAGGTGCTTACTGTCAGAATTTTCTCAAAAGAAAGAAAATTAAGTGTTGAAAGTGTCTGTTTGTTTTTCAAGTATTGGAAACTTGCTTTTTCTAAAAAAAAAATTCATTTGGATTTGGTACATGTCACACTGGGAATATTTTTTAGGGTTTTCCAGCTTTAATATCTGTCAAAACATTCACCTGATGTGGCCTGTTTTAAAGATATTTTGTATTTGAGAAGCTGGAAATAAAATATCACTCCCACACCTGCAAAACTGTGGTTTCTACAGGCCTCGAGACCTTCACATATTTATTTGTTTCAGGCATCCATCGGTCTGAGTGAGCTTGAGGTCACTCAGACAGTGCATGCTCTGCTCGAGCTGTAGAGCTGCTTCAAATCCAGAAAAGGCCAGATGCAGTTTATAAATCGTTGAAGCTGTCATCCTTAACCCCTCAGATATCAGCTGAAATGTGATGACCTTGTGAGACAGAGGAAAGACTTGCTGACTCAGCGCAGCACACTGGAGCAGGAGAACAGAGACACGATCGCGTACCTGAAGCGTTCCCTGTTGGAGAAGGAGGACGAGGTGGGCGAGCTGTCGCAGCGGCTGCAGAACCAGCTGCAGGCTTCAGATCAGGAAAGAGACGCCCTGCAGCTGCGGCACAGCCGGGAGAGGCAGGAGCTACAGAACCGCATCGATGAGCTTATCAAAGAAAACACATTGCACTAGGCAACTCTTGGGTAAGAAGTGATTTTCAGCTCTTTAATGTGCTTGGCATGTGAACCACCAGTGATGTTTTACACACGGTGTTATCAATTTAGCTAAATTTCATCATAATAATGTTTGGCATGTAATTGGGGTTAAGGTGAGATTTGTCTTTGATGCTCTCTCTTAGATGAATTAATATAAGTGATTTTTTTTAAATAAAAGAATGAAATTCTCTGGGATCTTCCTGTCTCCGTTTGTGTATATCATTCATGTTCTATCACATATTCACGCAAATTCCATATTACAAAGTAATCACCCTCCATTCTTTTGTTTGAAAAGTATATTACCGTGTAACAAATTTTTAATAGGAATCTTCGGTCGATCAGCAACTTGGTAAATAGATTCTAGTTTGTTACTCACTGAGATGTAGATGATCTCTCCATAGTCCACTAATTTTAATGGCATCTGGTCAAACGACTGGTATGAGTTCAGTTTATACAGAGACATATTTTCCTCAATAATCAATTATTTGAATAAATAAATCTTTGATTTTATACATTTCAGATGGATTTTACTCCAAAGTATTTGTTCATATTTATGAGGGTGGTGTGTGTCCCTGTCTGTGTAGCATTAATAAAGCTCTGTGGGGGAATCTTAATGATTACATTATTTGGAATCTCGTGATATTTTAAATATGTTAAATTAAATATGTCTTTGCATTTCAGGAGAATATACATTTTCCATTTAACTTTCTGAAGCCTGTTCTTAAACATTAGTTTAATGTTGTATCATACCATGAAGTGTCTGCCACAAGAATTCAAATGTGGGAACTCAAAAGTTTTCCTTCCAATTAAAGCCTTTTTGTTTTTTCTCAAATATAGAAATTAATAATACTAAAATTTAAAAAAAGGTTTTACTTTTGGAAAGGCTGAAAAGAGCTGACAGTGATTTGCTGGAAGAGGCCTCGATCAGCCTCTCCCTGCCAAAGATGTTAAAAGGAGCTCAGCTTTATAGTATTCCTATATTTATAGTATTCCTTGAAAATCCAGCCCAGATTTCTTTTGGATGCAAGTGTTTCCAGCAGGAACCATTAAACTTTCAGGAGGTTTATTTCAGCAAAGACTGGCTTCAGGGAATGATTTAAACTCTCCTCTTCTCTCCTCTAGCAGAGAGGTTTGCAAGCCTGGAGGCGTTTCAGGGGCAAAAGGAGGAGATGATGTCCAGCTTAGAGTCTCTGGAGAAGCAGCTGGCAAGTCAGAAGGAAGAGCACAAGGATGACATTCACAGCCTGGAGATGAAAGCGCTGCTGGAAAAGAGGAGGTGGAATCCACTTTAGTACATAAAAATCACAGCACAGACTCGTTCCATTACCCGGGTCGAGTCCACTCGTAGAAACTAGTTTAAGTTCAGACTGTAAACAAATCCGTGTCATCGCAGCAACTCGCAGCTTGTCTTCAGGACGACATGTTATCCTGCCTCTGTAGCACGAATGTTTTTTCCTTTATGTCATCCTCGTCCCACCAAGGGTCGTGTTCCTTTGAAGCTCTGAACCTGCAGGCATAAATTTAAGGGCATAAAATAAGTTTTCTCTCACCCCAACCAATCGCAGCAGATGGCCCCGCCCCTCCCTGAGCCTGGTTCTGCCGGAGGTTTCTTCCTGTTAAAAGGGAGTTTTTCCTTCCCACTGTCGCCAAACCAAAGTGCTTGTTCATAGGGGGTCATATGATTGTTGGGTTTTTCTCTGTATCTACTGTACAATATGAAGCGCCTTGAGGCAACTTTTGTTGTGATTTGGCGCTATATAAATAAAATTGAATTGAATAAATATCTGGCTATATATGAGAACACTCACCTTATCTACTGCACAGCAAATACACAAATATCGTCAGTGTCTCCTCACAAGGCTGCATACCTGAATTATCCACCTAAAATACCCTCTGACTTTTCCTCCTTTGTCTTGTGTCCTGCCAAAGATTGGAGAGGGAGATGGAGTCTCACGCTGCAGCCATGGCAGCAGAGGTGCAGCTCCTGGTGGACCAGAAAGTCCCAGAGACGACCAGGCTGGCGCTGCAGGAGAACGCGGAGGTGAAAGCTTGCGTGGGGCAGCTGTCGGAGCAGGTGCAGATCCTGATGGAGGAGAATGCCGCCCTGCGGGGCTGCAAGAGTCAGCTCAGCACGGATGTGGAAAACCTGGAAGAAATGCTCAGAGAGACGTCACGCACCAGCTGCGTCCGTAAGAAGGTAAGAGAAGGAATTCTAAATGTCTTTAAGTTTATATCGTGTCATATATTTTTTTAATAATCAGTGTGTAGCCTAACTACAGTCCATGCTTTCTCGAGCCTGTAACACTGCGCAGTTGAATTTTACATAGAATGTTGGCTTTCTAATAAGTCCACTGTTTTACTATTTAGTATATAAAATCTTTAAAAGGCCGTATTTTACTAGAAAATAAAATGAGATAAATTATGTATCCTTATAGACATTAGACTCGTGTAGTCCCAAGCTGTCTCTCAGCTCCGTTTTTTCTAACGTAGATTTTTAACCGGCTCAACCATTTGTTTTTAGACTGTCATCCACACTATAACAAGGGATCTCGGAACCTTTTCTAGAATCCCATGAACCGCCAACTCTCCTCTCATCACGCGATGGTGTCTCTGCCTTGGACAGCTCACAAGAAGTGCCAGCAGCTGCAGGCGGAGCAGAAGGACTGCAGGCAGCGGCTCGAGCAGCTTCAGACCGAACACGCAGGAGCCCTGGGCAAGATGGAGGCGCTGAGGTCAAAGTTCACTCTGCCGTCCGTACAGATGAGTCTCACTCAGGTTCACGTTCATGTTAATGAAAGCAAAGCAGCAGGTGCAGTTATTACACATACGGGCTCGTAGTCTCATTTGTGGTACGTTTATATGCAAGCGATAACTCCACAGTGAGATTCATCAATAATAAGTAATCAAATAAATCAATAACAACAGAGACACAAAAGAGACAGACAGGAAACATAAAAGCACTGAATCCTGTTACTGGTAGCAGCTGATGGCTGGATCATGATGATGAGGCCTCCCTGAACGAGACAAGAAAACACCCACAGTACTTTATAGTTTATTCCTTTTTTACTTATGATTGCTGGAAAATTCATGTATTAATATTTAAAAATAGAAAAATATTTGTGCACTCATTTTTGTTTTACTTCAATACAAAGACATAAACTAGTATTTTACATTAGTGCTGTTGAGCTGAGTTCCTGCACTTGCAGCAGAAATACAGAAATTTGTATTCAGAATGAAAATGAACCCGAGCCGTGCAGAGGTTTGAAGGGGCGGGGCTCAAAGTTAAAAAGGGAAGCGTTCAGCCTGGAACAACAACCCACATTCATCAAGAAACTAGCCTATGTTTTACCTGATGGGTACAATGTTGCTGCTGACAGTGCTGCAGGGCGGGGCTGGAGGGCGGGGCTGTGTGGATCTGAGACCGTAGACGGTAAAAAGTCCATTGGAGAGAATGTAGCTGATTAAACAGGTGAGATAATAATGAAATGCAAAGATTGGTGACAGTGCTTGGAATCATAAGGCCAAAACAACAATCACACCTACACCACACACACAACACGAACACACCCCACCCTCCGTAACTCCGTTAAGTGTGCTTAATATAACTACAATATAAAACGCGATCCAACCGATAAAGGAGGAAAAGCGGACCTGTACTGAAAATAACATAACTGTATCCATTATACTCCCTGGGGACCAGACCCCACAGCCCCGGCACTAGCCCCTCCTCACCTCTTGTGAAGTGTCTACTATGTTGAGTTCTAAACTATTGCGATGTTTGTAATAAAAGGACATGGTGGAATGGAGTTCCTCGTCTTCTACTCGCTGTTACTTCACAACATGCAACTCCATTTCTGAATATCAAATCGTTCCATGTGTGCCACAACACAAACTGGACCACGTGGTACACAACAAGTAATACTCAACTGCGTCGCTGTGTAAGAAGCTCGCTTCCTGACTCACGTCCGTGATACCTGGAGCTTCCATGCTCTGATGACTCTGTTCCAAATGATAAAGTGCCGGGCCGGATTTTCTATTCGTAAGTCGCTCTCATCATTGTGACTGAATTTGCACCCAGACTGGCGCGACTGTGTATCTCTCTCGCGAGTAGTGCCTTCGTTTGTTAAAATTTGTAGTCTTCTTATCTCGACTCTCAAATTGATATGAGGCGGCAGTGCGTTATTTAGCAACACTGTGATTAATAGTTAAATGTTAATGTGAGGGGCACAGGCAGGACTCCACACACACACTAAAAAAATGCCTCTAGAAAAGAGCACTTTGGCTCCCATCAAGCAGGTACTCAAACAGGTGCCTGATATGAACATTAAATGCTCATTACTCACTGCTCTGCTCTGCTTTGCTACTTTTCTTATCAGCAAGGTCGCATTCTTCTCAGGCAGACGCAGATCTCTGCACAATGAAGCCTTGTTCATCACTGCAGACAAAGAAAGCGACGTTTGCAGCGGTCCCAGCTGCTGTCATCAGTGACTCGGAGTGCTCGCCTCCTTCTTTTCCACCTCAGTTGCTCCTCTGTGTTTCCAAGCCAAGAGCTGAATGCTGCTTTTCTTCACACTCAGTTGCTCCTCTGTGTTTCCAAGCCAAGAGCTCATAAATCCCTCTTTCACACATGCAGAGAAGAGACGCTGCAAGATAAGAGCAGCCTTGACCTGACGTGTCAACCACGGCCACACAAAACAGTGTCTGTGAAATATCGTACATTTAACTCCATAAATTATTATTTGTACATAGAAACACAACAGGAAACGTGTTCATTCAAAATGAATAATTCTTTACATGCAAAACTAGAGAAGTGTATTTTAGTTTAAAGGCTCAGATTCAGGCAGAAAACAAAGTTGTGCATCAGTTTGGAGTACTCACTGATATCGTTCATTATTTATTATTATTAGTTAAACATGTCAGGGTGAGCCTGTTATTATCATTTCTGCCATATATGCACTGTTCAGGACAAACCTGTTTGAAAGAGGCAACCAGTCAGAAGAAAGGTGGCTTAAATGCAGAGGATGAAGAAGAGTAAGGATTGTTTTGAAGTTGAAAAATAAATTATATGGAGTAGAAAGTGATCTTTTCCTTAAAGGGGAGAAATTGTTTCACTTTGAGGAAAAGCTGAAGAGTCTCCTGTGATCTCACCCTGGGTCAGCACACCTGAATCACATGATTAGGTCATTACCAGGCCTCTGGAGAACTTCAGGACAGGTTGAGGAGGTCATTTAGCCATTTAGATCAGCTGTGTTGGATCAAGGACACATCTAAAACACATTCCCACTCCTGCTCTGAACTATGATGGCAGGTAGCTCAGGGTGGCATAACATTTGTTCAGGGGGCATCCGGATTTGAACCGGAGACCTCTTGATCTGCAGTCAAATGCTCTACCACTGAGCTATACCCCCCTCTGCTTGTGCTTTCAGGCAGAATCAGGCCTCTCTGTCTGAACAGTGCAGTAAAAACAGAGCTCAGGTCAGCCGGCTGGAGGCGGAGCTTCAACAGGAGAGGAGGAGGAGGAGCAGGATGAAGAACATCATTCAGGAAGCAGCTGTTGCTCTCAGACAAGCACTGATGGTAAGATGACAGCGACATCATTTCAAAGTAAAAGTCTGAAACCTTCAGCTAACACAGAACACACGAGGTATTCGCCTCATTAACGTTTATGTTTTAGAATACAGAAATGAAAAAAGGAGATTTATGACAAGGTGGAATTTATCTGTAAAAGACAAAGTTGTTGCAAGAAAACTGAATTCATTTTATTTGTCTGTCGATGACGATGGTTCAATGCTCCAGTGAAGAAGGTGAGGTCTTTATCTCAGCCAATCAGACTGTTTCAGTCTTGTTTTCACCTGCAGCAGGACTGAGAGTTGGACCAGTGGAAGCAGCTGATGCAGAGGATGCTGGTGCTTTTAAGCAGAGACGGATTTGCCAGCTCCGCTGCTCTAGCAGGACTCAGAGGTGGACCAGTGGAAGCAGCTGATGCAGAGGATGCTGGTGCTTTTAAGCAGAGACGGATTTGCCAGCTCCGCTGCTGACAGCGGCAAAGTGAACGAGCTGCAGACGGCTGACTCTGCAGCAGCCCGGTAATAAAATCAGTGCTCGCTAAGATGGTCTGCAAATACCCGACAGGTCGACGACTGACAGAAATCCTGCATCTATATCTGTGTAGAACAAGAAGTCTGGATCCAGATTGGAGTTTCCAGTTCCAGCTGGCCCGCTACAGGCCGGGAGATCTGGGTTTTGTGCCTCGCCCCGCGCTGAAACACAAAAACGTGCTCCCCAGGATGGAAGCTGACTCCAGCAGGTTTGTGAGGAGCTCAGAGCTCAGCTTCAGGGTCTGCAGGGGGATGTCTGATCACAGCTACAGCTGCAGTTATATGATATAGCTGTTTACAACTACCATTTAAACTCTCCATTCCTTCATCAGTTTAGATATCAGGCAGACAACATCCTCCTATTTAAGTAGTTCAGTTCATAGACTGTATGTGAAAGAGGGACAGAGCCTCAGTGTTGGTGTTGTAGCCTTCGCTGTGTTAAAGCAATGAGAGGTTGTTGTGCTGACTTATCTTCTCCCCACAGCAAACTGCATCCATAAACTGTAGAACAAACAGAAACACGTAATCTGAGCATCACACTGATGAATATTAAAGAAAAGCAGGTTGTTCCAAATGGCACAACCATGGAGGCGTAGCAGGGCGACTGGTGTCAGCATCCACCTGTCAGTGAAGCCTCAGCAGCATCAAAATAATCTAGTTATTAAAAACATGTTTTAAATGCTGTAAAGTTGAGACCGGCTCAGTGATGGAGAGAGGTGGCCACTGAAGCAGTTTGACATTGCTGCTCTGGAGCTTTCCCTTTGTTAGCTTTTAGTGTTTTATGTCACCTGACTTTCTTCTTCTTCTGTTTTTTTCATATCCAGGAAACCGTCGAGTCTGAAGGCGGACAGCTCTGTGAAGCTCACCGATCCAGCTGTGACCTCCAAACAGACCAAACTCAAGATTGCAGTTTGCAACCCTATTAGTTAGGTTGCTTAATATTTCTGCTAAGTACTCTTTAAAATACCAGAATAGGAGGATGGAGTAGGTTTAAGTTTATTAGATTGATCAGTGTTGCTGAACTATGAAATATTTTGGGTGCAGTGTATTTTTTACATACAGGTATAACAGAATAGCTTTAGTGTTGTTGTTTATTTAAACTTGAGTATGAACTTATACAAAATGCAGCAAGATATT
>NW_024582614.1:606519-633953 GCF_018398535.1 Haplochromis burtoni | reverse complement strand
AAAAAACTGTTTTATTGATTAAAAAAACACTACGTCGGATTCATATCGGTATCGGCAGATATCCAAATTTATGATATCGTATCGGACATAAAAAAAGTGGTATCGTGCCATCTCTAATTTAAACATTACCACATTATTAAATTATCTTATTTTATTTCTACAGTAATCACTTGTTTTGATCAATCTGTACAAGAGCACTTCTAATTCAGTATTCTAAAAACTACTTTAAGCTTTAATCACTTTTTCCCTTTCACACTAAGTGACTTGGACAAGATGATAAACAGACTCACATGCTCAAGAGGCTGTCCAATCTTCATGAGCTCTCTTGTATTTGTAAGTGTTAGTAAGGTTAATATATTTTCTGTTTGTGTGTGTGTGATTTTGTATAGGTTTCTTTTTGCAGTGTTTCGGACTCCTTCAAAATTTTCCCACTTAAGCAGTCAGCAAATGGGAAAGAGAAAACTAACTCAAGTTTTTTTTAGTTTTTTTTTTTAATTCATCCAATATGCACAGATTTGCTTTTTCTTTGAACAGGTTTGTGCTTACCTTTAAATCTTTAAATCTCATGTTCGCCTCATATCAGATCCAACCTTCGGCCACGTTTGTTCTCTCTGTTGCAAAGGGAACCAGGCGGAAACACCAAATATTAAAACCCAATTCTTTTATCCCCTTGATAGAACAGAGAAAACTGACTCATAGTGGTCAAAACATTTATATTTCTTTTTATTCAATCATCTTCCGGAAGAGAGAGCCCTGCACAGCCCCAAAAGCCAGTTGCAGAAACTCTAACATTAGAATTTAAAAACGTCTCACATATAGGTGTTATTTTGGTACTTTACACCAAGGTTATTATCGTTAACGAAAACTAACGAAATAACGAAAACTAGAAGTGAAAAAACATTTTCGTTAACAGAAATAAAAATAAAAACGAGACTTTGCGAATAAAGGAAAACTAACTAAAACTGTAATGAGTGTTCACAAAACTAACTAAAATTAACTGAATTTATAGCAAAAATGTGTTTAGTTTTCGTTGATGTGTGTGTGTCATACAATAGGCAAGGGTGAAAATGAAGTTTAGTTTCCAGGGTTTTTTTTCTTGCTGTGTCTCATTATGCCAGCAGGTGGCAGTACGTTAGTCGAGTCGTCTGTGTTGCTGCTCCGTCCACGCGCAGATTCATGTCAGGAACAGTCGGGAGAAAGCGCCAAAGTCCAATTTGGGATTACTTTGAATATGATTGTGTTTTGGATAAAGCATAATTGTAGTGGAAAGAGACAAATTATGAGGGACATTTCTAAAGGGAAAAAAATCCCACAAACCTTAAAGTGCACTTGAAAAGCTCACACAGGAAGGCTAACCTAGCTTACCTTGAGAAGGTAAGGGAGCACACTCAACCCTCATCCCCAGAAAACAGAAGCTAACCCCAGGCAAGGCAGCGTGATGCATCCCGAGACAACAGGACTGGGATATCTACACAACTGTGTGAGTCAATTGCCTTCAAAAAGTTTATCAATTCACTTGAACCAAAATTACGAACACCCGATGCTGCAAAAGTTAATAGTCTCATTGGGGACAAGATATACATTTTATAGTTGCCTGGTATCAATGGTTGTTCATCTGCCCTAATTTATTTATTTATTTATTTATTTATTTAAAGAACCTATAGGTGGGAATGTGAGTTGTCTGTCTCTGCGTGTTAGCCCTGTGACAGACAGGTGACCTGTCCAGGGTGCAGGGTATGGTAGCTGGAATAGCAACATACCCAAGGATAAGCAGAAGAACATGACTGATATGATGAAACTGGGATTTTGTTACACTTAATTATTGCAAACACAACTAAAACTATAACTGAAACTAATCAAAACTAAACTGAAACTAAGGATTTTCAAAAAAAATAAAAACTAAACTAAACTAGCAAACAATTGGTAAAAACTAATTAAAACTGATATAAAATCTGAAGTCAAAACTAAATAAAAATAAAAATTAATGAAAATTGCAAAACTATTAAAACCCTGCTTTACACGTCACACAGTTTTGATACAAAGACTCCTTATATGGTACAAGTTCCTCTTTTCTGTCTGGCTTCCTGTATTTATTAATATACTTGTATAGCGCTACACTAACTTCCTGTTTTTCAGTCTGGCTGAGCACTTAGTTTATGAGTCAAAAGTGGCCTTGCTTTACAAACCTTCATTATAAAAGTACATAAAACAATATAATAAGAAAATAAGCACTAAGGAAAAATTTATTACATGACATCTGTAATATTTATTTTAATACAATCCACATCTTAACACTTTTTTTCATATGATTTTTATATTGTGTGATAACTACATAAAAAGTTCTGTCTGTCTAACATTGTCATGGTCCTGGGCCATGTTGGCCCAGTATTCTTGGTTCCTTGTATTTTCGCTCCTTATTTAGGCCATGTTTTCTGAGGTGTCCTGTTGTGGTGTTCCCTAAGTGTTTTCCCTTTGTGACTCTTACCCCCTGTGTGCCCCTCTGTGTATTTATGAGCTCTCGTCTCTTTGTGTTTATTCCATGTTTCCCCCAGCCTGTTATGTCTGTGTTCTCCCCGTGCTCTCTCTCCTCCTTTCTGAACCTCTGTGTACTTCCTGTTTTACTTTGACAGTCTCTCGTCAGTATGCGTCATGTTGTGTTCACTCCTGCCCTGTCTCGTTATGTTTATCAGTGTCACCTGTGTTCCCCACCTGTGTGTAATCTCCCTGTGTTCTCTGAGTGTATTTAAGTTGTGTCTTCTGTCATGGTAGTTGCTGGTTCGTCTGTGTTGTTTCCCCTCGGTCTCCCTGTATGTATTTCTCCGGACCTCCCTGCATCCTCATTCTGGTTTGTCTTATTAGTTTACCCAGTTTAGGTTTCCGGTTTCGTGTTTTGTCGCCACCGCTGTTTGTACTCACACCCCTGTAAATAAACACACATCTGCACCAGAGCTGCCGCATTTTGGGTCCTATTTCATATTCCACACGGCTTGCCCCGGCAAACCGTGACAAACATTTTGACAAATTGCCTGACAGTGTGCAGAGATGAGGCTAAATTTTATATTTTACTAAGTATCTTTATCGTAACATATCAAGATTTTATTCAGTTATACTATGAACATTAACATTCAAATATTGAAAAAAAATATAATAAAACAAAAGGTACTACTCTGTTGTAAGTGTTATTGTTAGTAATTCACCAATATTAGCATGCTAACATGCTATAATAAAGCATTAAACATCACTAGCATTACAACTTATTTCCCTTTTTTTTAATTACCTCTATGAGGTAGCTTTCTTCTAACTTCTTTAAGTAGTTTCCAGGCTTCTTGAAGGACATTCCAAGCTCTTCTTTGGGTGTTGGCTGCCTTTTGTTCTGTTGTCTGTCCAGATGATTCCACACTGCTTCAATAAGTTTGAGCTCCAGGCTCTGGAGAAGCCAGTCCATGACTGATAGTATTCCACTGTGGGTTTTCCCATGCAGCTACATGTTTACTGAATTGGCATTGTGTTTGGGGCAATTGTCATGCCAACGCAAAAGCCATCACCAATAAGATTGTATTGTTTGTATATGCTCGTAGTTCCATCCAATTTCGCCAAAATCCCCAACATCACTGGCTTGAAATGCAGCAGTCACTGTTGTACGCCTCATAAGTTCATGACCGTTTGACTCAAAATTCTGAAATCTGATTTCACTCCTTGATAAGAGGCATAAGAATTGTAATTTGGCAACCTCAGCCTTTGCTCCATGTTAACCTTCCTTGACAGCTAACCTTCTGAGACCATTTCTAATGAGGCTTCTCATTTCAGGTATTTGGTAGATTTCTTTAATTTCTTAATTTCAGATACTATTCATCTATTGCAGGTAGTTTTTAAGCAACACCACTTTTTCTTTTGTCCTCCACAGTTCCACGTCATGCAGAAATCCACTAGATTTTCAGGTGATGGCTCTTTGGAGATCATCCTGTTGGTGCAGAAATAATATTTTTATGCTTATCAAACTGTTTTATTGTTGGCATTTTTCATAGATTCAATTAAAGAAATGGGGAGGGTTAACTCGGAGCAGACAAGGATTTACACTCACATTAACACCTACAGGTCGTTTAGAATCAACAATTAACTTTTCCCTGCTGGGGGGATTTTCCCATGACATTTCTGTGGACACTTCTGTGGTTAACCACAATAAGCCAGTAATTGGTTGGAATCCCATCCCTCCATTCCCTCCTCTTTCTTTTTGTGTGTTTGTGTGTGAATGTTATATACCACAGCCACAGCATTTAAATGTCCTATTTCCTCAGGCTGGCAGTTCATGCCTGTCCAATCAAGGTTAGAATTAGGGTTAGGGTGGGGACTAGGGGTCTAAGTGAGCATTTGCAGATTGAGTGTCATCACCCCATGAGGTTTTGGATTGGAGGTATAAAACTTGTTGCAACCAATCCACTGTCTTCAGTCCAGAGAAAGATTACACGTTTACAATGCTTATACAACTGTATTACTTCTCCAAGTGCTGAAACCTAAGGCTTTCATTACAAAGGTGTATTTACACGTCAAATATTTACTGATTTTCTTTCTCACCTACGAACAATTACCTACCTGGAGGGGAAGAGGGGCCCTTACTATAACCAAAGCTGTGACAGGCATGCCATTGCAACACCCATCAGAGATGTTTTATTGTTAATATGTCACCCGAGATGTGGAGACATATTATTATAACCCACTTAGATATGGGAGGACCATTTTCTGATTCTCCTCGGAGCTATCAGTAACATTCACGTGGTAATTCTTTCACATCAATAAGAAGATACCTGTTTGTCTGCTTTTTCCTGCTTTCTATTCATGCTGGTATACAAGGAAGCTACCTGATGTCATATATCTCAAACAAATGAAACAGCAGAGGCAAACTCTAACTGTGAGTGGGCATAACACAAATAGAGAAGAGTGGACACGCACAGTAAGAAAAACCCTAATTTATTACAATTCTTTATTCTACCATGTAGTCTTCTATTTCAACTTGTAAAGTAACAAAACAAAAAACATCACAGCACAAAAATTACACAATGGTGTCACACTCTCTCCTTTAATGCATTTATTGACACTGAGTCATTGCCATAGTCATAAACATTGGTGGAGTGTTTAAAAGGTGTTGCAGTCGCCCTGATGTACAAATCACATCTGTTGTCAAGCCTTTAAAAAGTTTAACGTTTCCTAAAATGTAATTTAAAAAAAAAGCATATATATGCACTTTACAGCTGAGTACATATGTTCCATATACTGAGTGATATATTTTAGCTGAAACACAAGGCACTTACTGGGGCACCTTGGAAATACTGATCAGGATGTGCAAACAGGAATACAAGATCAACACAGATACTGGCCATGTGTGGCCATCGTCAAACGCTTCCCCTTCACTGCCTCTGGACAGACTGCTTTTTTTTCTGTTCCTACTTATGCCATGTCTCAACATTTGTTCAAAGCAAATGTGTAATTATTATTGCCATATACACACCTTTGTCTACCCACAAGAATTATTCCTTCAGGCAGGGCTGATCCTGTTTAGACCATTGTCTTGAAACGATTAGTACAACAAACACTAAACTAATATAATCTGCGAGTGAAGGAGCTCTGACCTTCACTTGTGTCAATATGTTTGTTTTTCGTTTTTTTTTTTTTAGTTCGTTCTTCTTGCGATTAGAAAAATCACATGGTCAACATAGCTTTGTGTTGAAAAGAATCTGTCACACGTCATTGTGTTCTAAGTCTGAGTCAAGGTTTTACTGTTAGCTAAAATAAACAGCAGTGGAGATATGAGAGCAACACTGAGCACTTTTCTATGTGCAAATTAGTGCGATAACTGCTGACATTGTCCTGTGTAGCGTGAGACCTCTTGTGATTTAGCATTTTTAAATCAATATTTTTGGGGGTTGGAGGCAAGGCAATTATTCTGTTTGCTTTTGGCTTGGAAATTAAGCAGGTGAGGGGATATACCAGGACTACATATTGCACGTAGCAACTGGTGTACCAAACTGAAACCATAGAAACCTTTACATGATCAGACCGAGTCAAAGATTTTGATTTCAAACTGACTTAAGTACAATCTATAAGAAGACTGCTGTGCAAAATCTTTTCCATAAACACATAATTTCCTCTTCATATGCATAAATATTGTGTAAACAGCTTTGCTCAAATAAAATCAACTGTATCAAGGGTAGCTCTGTATTGTATGTTTTAATATTACATAATTGTGTGTGTGTTTTGGTGTGTGGACTGTACTTCCTATTGCTCCCCACATCCTTGTTTCCTCACATCTTTATTGTTGAGGAAACAATCTGAGTCGATGGAAGCACTCTGTGGGGGTTGTCGAGCTTAAAAACTACACAAGGCCGGGGTGCCAGCTGTTTTTCCTTAGCAGCTTTGGTAAATTGAATCCACGAGCTTGCCTGTGGAAAAATCCTTTAGGAAATCAAGCTGTAGATGAAATTAAAAAGATGGGTTTATGAAGGCTCAGTTCACCCAGATTACACATATTCCCTAACTTCTGTTATTTAGCTGTGCAGCGATGTGGTTTTGTTTCTCTTTGGAGTAAACATTTCCTAGTGGGTTTATGATTTCAGGCCCCAGTTTCAAGTCTCACCATGATATTAACTTGGTAAACTGTGGTTTAATTTAGAGTAAAACAGACTATGAAGGTGGGTATACGTGATGGCCGGGCAATCACAATGTTTTCCCTGGTCATTACTGTATGAGTCACTATTATATGGACTTACTTTTTGACCTTTGGTTCTCTTACTCATCATCTGGGGTTTTAAAACCAGAGACCAGTTAAAGCAAACAAATTTTAAATGCCCGAGACTTTTTATCAAGCCTACTAATAACTACAAACAGCTATAGTGGTTGAGGAAATTATCCAAACAACATTGCTATCCTTAGGAGTATTTCAACAGGAGAAACTGTTTGCACTGATGATTTAACATTACCCAGATAACAACTAGAGCTATAGAGATACTCAGTAGGTATCTCAGGTCAATGTGAAAAAAAAATATAAAGTGGATCTGCATGCTACGATTAAGGATCTGGCTTTTTTTCTTTTCTTTGCAATATGGATGAACTGACCTTTTCAAAGTTAAGACAGCTAAATGCATGTATGGTGTAAAAAATAACTGTTATGCAGTACAAAAAGGCCCTGCTGGAGTTTTGCTCATTACAAGACCACTGTACTCAAGTCTGTCTTTAGTTATTATTGGTTGGAATGGCTGAACTGTTGCATGGCTCTAACTGTGGAAGGGATTTTTAT
Organism: Haplochromis burtoni; assembly: GCF_018398535.1. Taxonomy (NCBI): domain Eukaryota; kingdom Metazoa; phylum Chordata; class Actinopteri; order Cichliformes; family Cichlidae; genus Haplochromis; species Haplochromis burtoni. The sequence continues at coordinate 626,665 of NW_024582614.1, read as the reverse complement.
AACCTTATACACCCACAAAAGCTTTCCACAGTCATATGCACTGCATTATGTTAGTAAAACCAATAAGGTTTCATGCCCGGTATTAAATACTAGTGTTTTGTCAGGAGCCACCAGCTTCACAGAGATCTACACCTTTGGTTTAACTCCTTAATACAACATAAATGAGGAAGTAAAGGTCCTGTTTTAAAGAGCAACAATATATCAACAAAAGGAAGTGATGCAGGCATACACTGAAGGACTGTAGATAGAATTATCTGGATTTTCCATGATATGCCAACATAAAGACATTTCAGTGTATCTTAATGTGGCACCAAGGTATCCAGAGCGAGTCTCACATGTTATGTACTTTTTTAAAACTATTACACTAATACATTTTAACACCCAAACCAAAGAATATCTTGCACGTATCCCTGTGAGATGCCAGTGATTTCTGATAAAATGTTAGTATGAGACACGGTGATAATGATGATGGCAGACTGGAAAAACACAAAGTCAAACTCTCTGGTTCTCTGAGTTGCTGACAGTTCATCTTAACTAACAACAGCTGGTTTGAGGAGTAGCGCCCTTGATGGAACCACCACCCAAGACAAAGCGTCACTTTGTCTCGCCCCAACCCCTGCAGAGAGGTTCAGCACTTCCCCGTCCTCTCCTTCCTCTGATTCCTCCCCGTCCTCTGGCTCCCTTCTTACCACCTGCCCCAGACCTCCCAAAGCCCCCAACCCAAACATAGACGCAGCTGAAAGTCCAAAGCGCAACAGTGGGGAGTCTGAAAGGCTGAGCGATCCCATGCTTCCTCCTCCACCCATGGAAAAGAGCGCTGCCCGGTGGTGGCCTAGAGCTCTGGCATGGCAGAAAGCAGAGAGTGGCAAGGACGTCCCAAGGCCCCCAAGAAGGGCTGCAGCAGCCCCAGGGATGATGACAGGAGTCCCGCCTACAGAGGGCTGTTCAGTGGCACTCTGGTGGGTAGGAAGGCCCAGCCCTGTCCCTGACCTACTTGAACTCCCCGGCTCTTGGGCAACAAAGTGCCCATGAGCCTTGATGTGCTTGCGTAGGGAGCTGGGGTCTGTGTAGCGCTTCAGGCAGCCTGCCATCTTGCAGTAGTAAGGCTTGTCCACATAGTGGGTGCGAGTGTGCTTGAAGCGGTCACTAGAGTTGGAGTAGCGCTTGCTGCAGCCTTCATAGGGGCAGATGTAAGGCTTTTCCCCTGAAAGAAAAGAGAAACAAACAAATATGAGTCAGAGACAGAAGGACAAAGGAAGGAGAAATGGAGGGGGAAGAAATGATTTGATTTGAGAACAATGCCAGAGAAGGATGTTGTCAGTTTGTTTCTAACTCTTGAGATTCATGGTGTGTCATTGCTCAACAAGGAAAGGAACAAAGAAGAAAGTGTTATTCCGATGTGACACTTTTTAAAAGAACAAAATAAAATACTGCATAAGAACAAAAGATATAAAATACTTTATTTTTAATGGTCAATGGTCGCCATTGACCATGGTCGCCTTAATGGTCGCCTTTTGTAATAGCCTCACTGGGACGTTCCTTTTTTTTCAAAAGGTTTAATTTGCTCCTTCTTTACATTATTAGAGTAAAGTCTGTCATTTATGACAGAAGTGATAGCAGAGTTGTACGTTTTAATTTTTCAGAAATCACTCAGTCAGAACATGCTATATTATTTAGTCTTAAAATATTTTTTGAAACTTCCCGCGTACCACTAGAGGGAGCCCACGTACCACCAGTGGTATGCATACCACAGTTTGAGAATGACTGGTTCAAGTCATTGCTGGTTTTGATGGGACTGAACTCACCTGTGTGCGAGCGAGTGTGTATCTTCAGGTTCTCCAGACGTGAGAAGCTCTTGTTACAGGTGGGACAATGGTGTGGCTTCTCATTGGTGTGTGTGCGGATATGAATCAGCATTTTATACCTAGAAATCATAACAAATAAGACACACATTTACAATCAAGATCAAGCCGTTTTTATTTTTTTCAGCATTTTTACCCAGGATGTGGCTGCTGATATTCAAATGTGTCTTATCTTGGAAGCCTGACATATGATGCTTACATTTATTAGTTTCAGATGTAGCCATTCTTGTATTTTGCTTGTTTACATTATTGTATTTGCACAACTCTGTTGCTTGTGAAGCTCGCACACAAGAATTTCACTCACATGTACTGTACCAATGTACCTGCACATGTGATGTGACAATAAAAGTGATTTGATTTTGACATTATATTGAAAAGATCATGACTCACTCTGATGACCTGTCACACTGGATTCAAAGCTACCATTGCAAGCATGTTTTCATTTCTTTGTTTCTTAAGGCAGCCAACCTTTTTTGCACCACGGACCAGTTTATGTCCAACAATATTTTCACAGATTGGCTTTAATGTGTCGCGGATAAATACAACAAAATAAAATCAGTACTGGTACCAAAAAAAGAAGATTTATTCATGATATACGGGAAAAGACCCAGGCAAACCGAGTTAACAATAAAAATGATAAAAATTAAAACAACGCTAAAAACCAATAAAAACCCTGAGAACCATAAATTTCACACCCAAGCCTCAACTGTCGCGGCCCGGTACCAAGCGACTCGCAGATGGGTACCGGAAATTACATTGCTTTTAACACCTGTTGCTTAGAGACTGGTATAATTTTTATGAGAAATATGCTTTGTGTCATCCTCACAACAATAGAATAAAGCCACAGAATACCTTGCATTGAAGCCCCTCCCATTTCGAGCACAGCCTTCCCATTGGCAGCAGTATCCAGAATCCTTTTCAGGCTTGACATGGAAGTCGTTGATGTGATCCACCAGGTCCTGCAGTGAATCGAACAGCAGGTGGCACTGAAGGGCAAAAGAGGGAATGAAGCACATGGCTGATAAGAAACTTGATTGTGACCTTTTTAGGAAACTTTCACACAAACAGTTGATGTTTTTTTCTTCTTATGTCACTCTTTCTTTTTAATTGAAAATGTTTGAACAGTATACCATTAAAAGCAACCTTTGTCAAAGTATCTACAGTTCCACAGTTCAGTACAGTAGGTGCTATTTCCTAAATTTGTAAACTCTGTAACATATTGTATTATTTAGATAGTTTCGTCTTTTACTGTTACTGTCTTGGAGCAACTGTAACCCACACAATTTCCTTAGGGATTAATAAAGCATTCTGATTCTGATTCAAAGGATTAAAGAGAAAATAAGCCTCTGTCTCTAGAATTTTCTGCATTGTCCCAGGATATGGATTTTATATCTGTAAATTTAATGTAAATTAAAAAATAAAATGAAAATCATCCTAGACAAAACAAACCAATAGGCGATTGTGGCAGAGGTGTGGTCCTTGGCTCAGCTGCAGGGGAGGGGTGGTGCAGTGAGCTCAAGGGGCAGTGCCAGGGAGGTTGGTGGGACACGTGTGTGGTGTTATAGTTAATGAGCTCTCTCTCTTTTCCTGTCTGATTTTTAGTGAAGCCGGAGCAGAGAGTGGGGAGGTGTGTCAGAGTGTGGCTGGAAGCTGCTCGCGTGGGTGCCAAGCCGGGAAAAAACGACAAAGAGACTGTCAGTAGTGTGTGTGATGGCAATAAAAGGAAAATAAACCCATACAGTGTGTCCATTTGTGGTCCTTCTTCACAGCAATAGTATTTTCTATAAATTTGTATATTTTAAACATTTATTTTAAAAAGTTTCTATTGCACTAAAAATCAGGTAGCATGACAGATGTTTTGTCTAATTAAATTAATGTAATGTAGGAGTAGGTCGTGGATAATAGGCATTGATTTGTAAATAACTGGACATAAACTTGAGCTTATTATATAATATTATACGAGAGTATCTTTCTAACTAAATAGGCAGCTTGTTATCTTTTGCTTGAGGTCATATCAAGAGATATAAAATGTTCTGGGGTCTACTTGAAGGAAAGGCAGATGCCAAATTTAAAGTGAGGTCAGAGGTCAAATGTGACATGTGTCAAACTATAATAACATGATACAGGCACGTAAGCAAACACTATCAAAAACATAACTTTGGCAGAGTCAACTGCAGTTTAAATGAAAGGTAATAAGTATGTGTAAGTATAAAAAGATCATTTCATAGCTCGGATAAAGCCATCATAAAAACATAATGTTATTGATGGGTAACTCTAAATCTTTAAAACTTTTTTTCCTGTGGATTCACAACAGTCACAAACCTCATGAATGTGTGACACAAGCTTTAAGTGTGCAAGCTGATCATCACAAAAAGTTATTCTTCTTTGCTTCATATTTATGGTTCATCCCATCTTCAAACTTAGTCTTAGTACACAACTATACTTTCTGTGACTTTGATGGCTCTGTGTGCAGTATGAATGTGAGTATTAATGGGTAACTGTGGCTTGGTGTAAGAGAGCTATAAAAAAACAGGTGAAAACACTCTGAGGAACACTGCTGCTGCTAGCAAAAAGGGAGATTCTGGCTATTATTAGCCTGACGTGATGATCTGTATTTACTGTATGTAATAAATTTAAGTGTGACGTACTGAAGAGCATGTCCATTAATCATAGCATCCGTTGTTCTGATATATGAGTTACGTTTTGTACAGTTTACCTAATCAAGGTACTTCATTGTTTTTCATTCATTTTTTATACATAATTATTAATCCTTTAGTTCTTAAAACACCAGAATATATTATAGGAAATGGTTGATTTTGACCTTTTAATTCACCCAACTATATTTTTTTAAAAACACAAAGTTTATCTATTTAAAATTATACAAACAGATGAAAAAGGAAATCACTTTTCACACCAAAATGGTTAATTTGTTATTGCTAGATCACACCGCACACCACACTCATTTTTTTATACTGTAACCTCTGATAGCATTTATCCCCGCTGACCTCTTTTTCTGTAACTCTCAGCTTTATATATTTTGTTTTCAGCGCCACTTAGTGGTCAGAGTGATGTTTGCAGGCTCTTTTTCACCCTCATTGAAGAAACTGCTTGTGCCTGCTATTAAGTGTAGGGTTTGAAGCGCGACACATGATTAATAATATTATCTGCCAAAATAATATGACTCAAGCTTCTGCTAAAATGCATGCAATAAACATATAACTAATATATAAGTATAACTAAACCTACGATATTTAATTACACGTACCTTCATCCAACGACAGGCCAACTGAGCATCCATGGAGGGTTCCGGAGAAACCGGCTTCTCTCTAGTCTGACTGATGAACATGGAAGAGGGAAAGCTGTAGCTTCTTGGTGGACTTCTAACTGGGACATAAAATGGATAGCCCTGTGGTGAAGCACCAGGTTCCACACCTCGGTGAAAAGGTGATTCCTAAAGCAGAGGAGGATAGCGAGAGGTCAGAGCAAGAGAATTTTGTGGCAACAAAGGCAAGATGTTCATTAGCTATTCACAAGAAAAGAAAAATGATTCATTTACTTCACCGTTAACGATGAAGAAAGAAGCTGACCTAACACTAAAGCCTGCCACTTTGAGCTTGATCATTAGAAAGATACAACTATCAGAGGAAATGGAGGAAGGTTGTGAAACAATAATGTACTCCTTCTGATCGTGTTTACTTAAAGTGTGTTAAAGTATGATTTAAGAGCTTTTGCATCCATGACATGTATGTTTATTAAATGGGGATTGAAGGTCTACATTTGTTTTTTGATTTATAATTAGAATACACTTCAGCAAATCCAGTGATGACAATGAAAAAGGGCTTGATAATGTAAAAATGAGGACTTTCTCTGCTAAATGATTAATCTGGTCCAAGAAGGGAGATTTTGTGCCGTAACTAAAGGAGTTGTGTGTTTGATGTTTTCACCATTAAAGCACGGCTAAAATTTGATTTAGACAGAATCACTGCGTGGCTGTGGGCTGTGTGCAGATGCTGCACCGGCAAATTAGATTCACTCCCTGGATCACTTTTCTATTCAGTCCTGCTGAAGAAAAATGGAGCGCATTCAGCCACGATTAGTCACCGGTGTGAGAATTCTAAGATTGTGGTCATGCCTGTTCAGAAGATTAAGTGATTACATGAATACATACACGTACCTGGAGTGTGTGCTTGTAAAACATTTTTATTATTCTTTTTATTCTTGCAATCCTCTTTAAAATGAGTGCAACACACATGTGTTTGTAATGAACCCCGCTCAGGTTAGGGGAATATAACATTCCTGGGTATTTCAAAAGCTGGACAAACATTAAAGGAACTGTTTTAGAAACATGCTCATATGCGTTCATGCTGAGAGACAGATGTGACTCACATGTGTACTGTGAAGGTAACACTACAGCCAGCAGCCAGTTAGCTTGTAAAATATTCATTTGTGAGCTGTACAGGTGCTAGTAGTCCCAAAAACCGCTGTTCTATTAATGTCCTCTTGGGTTCCGCTCCCATTTGTAAAATGCCAAAATCCAGCTGTAACAACTACATCTCTGTACAAAAAAAATTATATTCACATTCACAACAGCTTCACAGTTGGTGATCTTTTTTTATATCTCATCCATTTTGATACTTTTAAGACATCAATTCAGGGGCATGTGCATTTTAATCCGACCAGTGTGCTGACACAGGGAAATGATTACCGTTTCCTAGGCCTCACTTCTGCTTATCTGAGATCTTAAAAAATCACATGACCTTCTATGAGTAAGCATTTTGTCAACAGTGGAAAGAAAAATCTCCCTTTTAACAGGAAGAAACCTTCAGCAGAACCAGGCTCAGGGAGGAGCGACTGGTTGGAGTGAGCAAAATAACACAGGACAAAAGGCGTGATGTGAAAGGGAGCCAGAGATTAATAACAAGCGTGATTCAATGCAGAGAGGTCTATGAACATAGTGAGTGAGAAAGGTGGTTGAAGAAGAAATACTCAGTGCATCGTGCAAATCCCCCAGCAGTCTACACCTATTGCAGCATAACCAAGGGAGGATTCAGGGTCACCTGATCCAGCCCTAACTAAATGCTAAGGACAGTTTTAAGCTTAATCTTAAAAGTAGAGATAGTGTCTGTTTCCCGAAGCCAAACTGGAAGCTGGGGACATAGAAGAGGGGCCTGAAAACTGAAGGCTCTGCCTCCCATTCTACTTTTAAATAACCTAGGAACAACAAATAAGCCTGCAGTGCGAGAGTGAAGTACTCTAATACGGTGATACTACAAGGTCATTAAGATAAGATGGGGCCTGATTATTTTAGACCTTGTATGTGAAGAGCAGGATTTTTGATATCTCAAATCAAGATCAACAAGGTCAACAAAATTCGAAGCAGAGGTTTGGCAATACAAATGTGCAACATAGAAGATGTCATTTTTTTCTCCCGTTAATTTTTAAACAAACTAAAATGCTATCCACACAATCCTAGCAAGCGCTATCTAGACTCGCAAATTGACATGCAGTTTTTGACAACAATCATTTTTCAAGCTTGATACACTGCTCACAAATTGCTGTTATAAAAATGGGTCTTAATACAAGGTATTGATTCGGTCTGATGCTTTGCATGCTAAGTATACTGCACCCAGCCACTCAATTCAAATCTTTTTAATCCCCATGTCCTCTCTGGAATGTCACAAGAGATTGAAGTCATTACCAAGTCAACTGATGAAACAAGCAAAACACAACTTTCGTGTTTGCACACTAATTGCAAAGTGCATCAACGCAAGGAGCGGTAGCATTAGTGCACTCCAGCAAACACATGGACTCACCCGAGAGAAGAGGTGTGGCTGTGGGCTGCTGCTGCTCTGAGGGGACTCCATGGGAGAGGATGGAGAGAGGGAGGATGGCGAGGAAGGGGATGGGGAGAGAGAAGAGGCATGGCGCAAGGAGGGGGACAGGCTGAGGTCCATGGCTGGAGGGGTGAAGCAGGACCCAGGTCGCTCTTGAGAGGAAGACAGGGAATCTAGATTAGAGATTAGAGATAAAGCAGGATCCTTATTACATCCATCGCAGTATCATGATTCATTGATTTCTTGCTTTGCTGAGGTTCATTTCACAAAATGTCCCTGTAATTTTACCAACGCGTTATTGTTTGCAGGTAATGCCACGGTCTTAGCAACACCCCTGCTCACTCTTTTTAAATATGTTTCAAAATGTTTTAAATATACCTTTTCAATTTCATTGAGGCATGTAGAACATTTCTATAATCCTCTGACTTATTTTGTTCTTTCTTCTTCTTCTTAGATTTTATAACAATCACAATAAAAGTAATAAATAAATCATGAGGCACTTTTCAAAACACGAAGAAAGTCGCATAAAAAATTGCACAAAGCAACTCCCAGGCCATTTCATTTTGTTATTATCGCAGCTATCTGAAACAATCACACAGAACTCATTAATGTAAGTGCATGGTGCTTCATCCATACTGGACACACAATAGCTACTAGCCCTTTGTTTGTCATCAGTAGTTAAAGCAAGCCATTTATCAGTTTGAAGGTTGGTGGATCAATTCCCAGTCTACCCCAGACTGCATGTGAAGTCATCATTGGGCAGGATACTGAAACTCAAGTTGCCCCCAATCCATCCTTCAGAGTCTGAGTGTATGTGCAAATGTTAGACAAGGCACTTGGGTATGGATGTGTGCATGACTGGGTGAATGAGACTTTTAATAACAAGAGCTTCCATAAACATGGAAGGGATGACCTTGGCATTGTTCATTAGTTCAGTCACGCCATCCATTGTGAATGATGGATTAGGTCCTCTTTATATGGTGATATATGGACTATTTATTATTATTTATATGGGCTTAAGTTTTTCCTTGTGTGAAGCTCAAAATCTCTTCTCTCTGTCCCAGGTTCACCACTCACCCCAGCTTCAGCCCTCTGCCTGCACCCTCTACTCTCAGCCCGTCCTACCTGCCTAGCTCTCCAGAAACCTTCCTAAAACTATATTTGCAAACCAACCAACTAAATTTGTTGTAATCTCAGTTTCTATTTTCTGCCCATGTGTCCTTTAATCAATAGCAACAGCAGTGTTTCTGTGTTAAACAGAGACGGAAGCACACAACGCAGTAATGCTGAGCACAAAAGCTGACACAAGAATGAAGACACAAAGTCCATTGTGTTTGTGAATGTCACAGAGGTGCTGTATTGTTTTTTAGGTCACTTCATATCAGTGTCACACTCCTCTTGTTATGAGCTGCACTGACAAAAATGGGGACAATCTTCTCGAGGACACAAATGAGCTACTGTTCACTGGGTTTGCAATAATAGGTTACCAGGAAAGTGAGGACAGAGAATCAACCTATTACGCTATTGCATTACCACAGTGATAAACTTAATTACTGCGCCATGACAATATCAAAGTCATGTCATGTGTGTATTTAGGAGAGTAGAAATGATGGAGAATTTATTTCGGTGATGCTAAAACTGCCAGATGTTTACCAGGTTAACTCGTACCTGGAGAAGAAGGAGGCGATGGAAAAGTTGTGCACTGTAGCCGCAGTCGTTTGATGCTGATGTGGGCACAAATAGAGGACGGGCAGCTCCTCTTTCCCAGTATCCCTGGACTGTCTGTGCGACCTGAGGGAAGCTTCAAGTCCAGTGGCTCATCCACAGACAACATGGCCGCCGATTATTGTTGCCCACCTAGCAACAGACAAACAAGTTAACAAACAAAGTGTCTTTATTTCAGTAAAGAGCAATGAAAGCAAATTTATTATTAGGACTTGCTTACTAATGTGTTTTTTTTAATAACCTCCTGGAATAAATCTGTACAGTAAAAGGTACATTTCTTTTCCCTTTTCTCTCTCTCACACTCAGGGATACTGAGTCTGTTGTGGGTGCTAACCACAACTCCCCACACTCTGAAATGACTCTGACTCATCTGGGAAAGAAATACCTGGGACCCACAAATCAAAACAATCTCATTTACACGCAGGGAGACATTTCTTTCACACCACCGTGCTAACGGACGACTATATAACAGGTTATTAAACAAAAAAATAATTTTGCACATCTTACAGCTACAGATGAGTTAAAAGATATGATTAATTCAATTAATTCACTCAATAAAGTGAGTTGCATGACTAAAATCATCCGTTTTTCTTGATCCAGGTTCTTAGGCTCTCGAGATTCAACATTCACACAAATAGTACAGAGTTACACATCTTTCTTCATGGGATATCCGCTGGTGTATCATCAGCTATCATTCCCCTCTTAGAATTTGGATAACAATATTCCTCTCTTTAGTAGTAGAGCATCCACATTTAGACTTCCAGATGCAATGAGAAATAATTCTGCAATAATCCCAAATAAATTCTAAAATGACAGTCACAAAACTGTTACAAAAAGCTACTTAATATCCCACAAACTGAAGTAATAGTAACAGTTAGTCTAGATGACACTTCACTAAATTGTGAATACTTGTTAATTAACATACTACCTACAAATGTTAGTTGTTCTAGGTCATGTATTCTGTAATAAGGCAATTTGAAAATAGCAGGGCTTAGTCCTTTGTTGTCAATTTTCGTTGTAGCTCAGTTCCCGGGGGGAAATCATAATGATGTGGGCCTGTTACTTTAATCCTCTGCATTTCTGTGGTGAACACTCGAGGGCCTAAACTAGACTTTTCAGTAGTTTTCCACTTCTGATGGTATGATACTCTGGGTGAAGCATGCGACAAAAGTTATCCCAGCCAACGACTAAACTCATGGGTTCTTGTTAGACTAAATGACTCAAGACGCAGATATGTGCTGCAAAGAAAAAAAATCTCCCAGCAGAAAACCAAAGAGGGGAAATTCTTGGACCAAACCCACAGTGAAATGCTTGACAGCTGCCGGGAAAGTCAACGCAATACACGACATTTTTGCACCTGAGAATTCCACAGCTGTTATTCACTCCGTGTTAGTGGGAGTGTGTACGCGATGTCAAAAAAAGCTCATCTAATGTTGAATTACATTTGGTATTATATATAGGGTGGGCCATTTATATGGATACACCGTAATAACATGGGAATGGTTGGTGATATTAAAGTGCTGTTTGTGGCACATTAGTATATGTGAGGGGCAAACTCCTCAACATGGGTGGTGACCATGGTGGCCATTTAGAAGTCGGCCATCTTGGATACAACTTTTGTTTTTTCAATAGGAAGAGGGCCATGTAACACATCAAACGTATTGGTAATGTCACAAGAAAAACAATGGTGTGCTTGGTTTCAACGTAACTTTATTCTTTCATGAGTTCATGAGGTTTATCTACTCTATGTTATACATACATAACTATAACATAGATATACACTCAACAGTCATAGCATTATGACCACCTGCCTAATATTGTGCTGGTCCCCTTTTGCTCCAAACATCGAGTCATGGACTCCAATAGACCTCTGAAGGTGTGCTGTGGTATGTGACACCAAGATGTTAGCAACATATACTTTAAGTCCTGTAAATTGCAAGGTGGGGCCTCCACGGCTCAGACTTGTTCGTCCAGCACATCCCAATGATGCTTGATTTAATTAAGATCTGGGGAATTTGGAGGCCAAGTCAAATCCTTAGACTCATTGTTGTGCTCCTAAAATCATTCCTGAACTATCTTTGCTCCAGCATTATCCTCAGGGAATAACATTTCCATGAAAGTGTGTACATGGTCTGTAATGGTTAAGTAGGTGGTACGTGTCAACAGAACATCTACATGGATGGTTGGACCCGAGGTTTACCAGCAACATTGCTCGTAGCAACACACTGCCTCCACCAGCTTGCCTTCTTTCCATAGTGCATCAAGTTGGCAGGTGTTTCCTCATTCAAAACTTTGATATATATGTTGCTAATTGCAAGTTTACTTTAAAAAAAAAAAGAAAGAAAAAAGACCGAACCAGGCTTAACTGTTAGCCCTTGCGTTTAATTGCAACCCTAGCATACAGACAAGACAATGGTAAAATAAAAATATTTCCCCATCCTACAAAAAAGACAGTTTGAAAACATTTCCACTTTGCAGAGTTCACTTAAAATCTTACACCCACAGTGCAGAAATGTTTGCAGGTATCCGTTTCAAAGACAACAGTATTTAAACTGCATTTAGTCAGTGTTTGCCTCCAGTGGAACTCCTAACTGGCGCCAGACGTGGGTTGTAAGTGCGTTTTGTGACACAACTGCAAAAGCTCCACAGTGTGTCTCACCATATGACTCTTTAATGATAGCTGGCAGCAAGAGCATTCTTAATTTACTTTCACCGGCTGGATTAAACCTTCCAGCTACATGTACACCTCCTTAACTTCTAAACTTGCTGTCGCCGCAAATTCTTCCACAATCACCGACACAATCCCCCGACATAATATAAGGCAGAGGCTAAACCACAATGAAGTCAGTGTTTAGGTCCTCCTGTCGGCTTGCCAGCTACCTCACCACACTAAGTTTCGCATTCCACAGCAACCTTGTTGACTTCTCTCTCTCACACGCACACAGCTATTTGGAGGTACTGTAACAGCACGCACACTCAGGACCATATGTCACACCAGTAGACATGTGTATGGCTCATAACCACACATGAGCCCCCAACCTCCCAACGGGTCCACCCCCTTTTTTCCCCTCAGTGACCTGCGTTTGGGCAGCACGCCCAGATCCACTTATGGATCCTCCACTGCCTACAAAAACACATAGTTTGACTATTTGCAGACTTACAGTCAAGCATATGTACATACTTGTGCACTAGTGCATGCACTCACTGTCCTATACAGTATAGTACATACTGTAAATATATGTAGGGAGCAGCAGTAAGGAGATGGTCTTTCCATACTGTCCCTCACTGAAAGATGGCACCACTCTCAAACCTTCAACAACAAAGTTATGCTTAAAACCAACCTACATTAAACCCATTTGTTTGAAATCCAAAACACCTCATAAGTCAGGAGCGTCCTCACACAGTGGTTAGATATGCCTGTCAGAACCCCATAATTCTTACAAGGGAGGCAAGCTGACAAACACGCATACACACAAAGTGCATTGCTTACACATTTTTTGCATGGAAATACGTACTGGTTTACACTCAGACTGGATTGCTGATGCTGTGTGTATTCTCAGCACGAGAAATCATTATTAGACTCATCCAAATCCCACTTTGACTGTTCGATTTTTTGACGCTATTATATATGAAGCAAAGCAGACACACACATATGCTCACACAGTTTATCCCCTCCCCTCAGGTGTAACACACCCACACATGAGAGTTTGTCCTCCTCTCACAGGAAACATTTGCTCCCACAGTGCCCCGATGTGGCCTCTCCCTCTCTCTTATTTTTTTATTTTTCCTCCCCTGTCTCTCTCTCTCGTGCGCTCGCTTTACTTCCCTCCCTCTCACTCCTTCCTGCGGTTTTCCTCTCCCAGTCCTCCAGCGGAGCATACCTCTCCTGTTCTCTGTACCTCCCACTCCTTTTTCTTTTCTCCTACTTTTTCTTTTCCAGTGCATTTTTGAGCTCCCTTCTTTTATTTCTCCCCAGTTTCACGACTTGTTTTTATTCCTGTTCTGTCCTTCAAATCGAACAAGATACAATGACATGAAATGACAGTGTTAATAACTGAGAAGATAGACTGTAAAGCTTTGGATCAGGCATGGACTTCACAGTCTTGAAGTAAAAACCTTTTTCAGTGTAGGTATTCAATGATTGTTTTTTTTATGTTTTACTCTAGACCTATGCTTGTTCCACGTGTGAAAAACTAGCTGTCAGGATGAGGAGGAATCAGGTTCAACAAGGCAGCAGACAGAGAAAGAGATTTAAGCCAGTCCATCACTCCAGGAACAACGTCAGGCCTGATTTCTAAGGTTTATATATTCTTTGATCTTCCACTCAGTGTCCTTATAAGGTATTATGCAAGACCGCCACAACAGTGAGGATGATAGGAGGCTTTGTTTTTGTGACGTGGAGGCATACAGAGACAAAAAGAAAAGAGGCCGAGGTGCCCTCGTGAGAAATGAAATTGGACACCTGTTTGAACAGCAGTGGACAAAAAAACAAAACAACTGGTTTGCATTAGGGAGAAAAAAAGGGTTTCTAAGGACATAGAAAGGTTGTTGAGAAGCATGGAGGAAGCAGCGGGGGGTTCCTCTTACCACACACTCTGTGGTGAGTTGGAGGTAAACAAGTTCTTGGAGGCAAGTTTGTTTTTCTTTTAAAGAAAGAGGACAAACACGAGTTTTTCTTTTCTCATTGAAGTCCAAGTGTTGCACAATATGTTTTTCGAGGGCCGGAGAGACTGTGCAGATCATCCAAAACACTAATGACTATATCACATTTCAAACTCCAGTCACAAAAACAAAACCACCTCCGCTGCAATCAAGCGGCTTTTTTTTCTTTTCACCGCCACGGCAGCAAAAAGGAAATTTACTGTCAGTGTTCACAACTTGAGAATGAGTTGCGCTGTTGTTTTATATGATGTCAACTCTGATTCACGGCGCGCGCTCTGTGCCAGCATTCACGAGGGTGAACTTCCCTCAGGAGAGAGAAAAACGGCAACAGTGCGGGGAGACTGAGAGCGAGTGGGCGATGAAAAATGGCAAGGAGAAAACAGAAACTGTGGGAGTCAGACATGGGCTCCCACCCTTTCCTCCCCTCACACTTTTCCCATTATTTGTCTCGGCATGTCTCGGCCTTCCCTCTCTCTCTCTCTCTTGCATCTCGGCAGCACAAAGTGATGCAACTGTACCGAGCAAGTCTGCAATAGCTACCAGTAGAGCCTGCAGTGTCTCTCATACTGACACTGGCGTCTACACCACTTATGAAGGGAGTGGTGGCGACTGTCAGGGGGAGGAGGAGCGGGGGGTGGGCGGGTGTAACTTCTGGAATCAGCGACTGTCTTTTTTTCACTTGAAACATACCACAAATCTCACATCTCTATACGTCAATAAGCTTACTTCTGACTCTTGCTGTCTATAGGGAGACTTCTGAAAGGCATGAAGTAGCCGCTCACTTTACCAACAAATTTGTTCCAAAAGGGCTGAGCTGCTAAGTGTCATGACAAGAAGTGCACATTAGAAAACCCAACTTTAAAAGTTGAACAGTGCTGTTTATTCAAGCTCAGATTCACTCACACAAACAATACGTTTCCTATTAATTCCTTGAATTAAAGCCCCAGTCAGCCCAAGAGACAGATCAGAAACTCCATGGCAACCGCCAGCTGCTAGAGGAAAATATATATTCCCCAACCAGATGGTGAGGGGTTGCTCGAGGTTTCCGACTGACAATAGGTGAACTTGATCGCTAAAGGCCCAGTGACGGCGCCTTAGAGACTAGTCCAAGTCCCCCTGCCAAACACAGGTTATTACAGAAAACTGGGTATTCCCCAACAGGTTGGCGAGTGGGTGCTGGAGGATGCTGGTCATCAGTAGCTGAAAATGGTTAGTAGCCATTGAAAACAGGCATCATTTTGACTGCTTGGTTAGCGAGCGCTTGCAACATCATGGATCACAAGGAGGATTGTTGGTGTAACACCTACTTTGCAACTACTCACCAATGAATGGGGAATGCATATTTTTTCTCCAACCAACCAAAGATTTCCAGGAGAGGTCGCTGACCAGTCTGTAGGCCTATATGACTAGGTCCTAGGGTTTGTTTTTACATTCAACAACTTCAATAATCAGGGAGTGAACTTCATTGGAAGCTGCAGTGTTGCATACTTGATACTGTCTGAAATGCCACCAGCAATGATCCTCCAGTGCTTCTAGTAAACTGTTATTGCTAATACAAATTGTATTTAGAAATCTGTTCCTTAAGGTGTTTTCACACCTGCTGGTGTTTAATCCGCTTAAATCAAACTCGGGTTTGTTTCCTCCCTCGGTGCAGTTCATTTGTGCAGGTGTGAACATGGTAATCACACTCAGGTGAGGAGCGAAAGCAAGACCCTAATTAACTCCAGAGTGGTTCATTTATAGTGTGAACGTGAGCCGACCACGATCTGAACCAACTACCAGGTGTACATTACAAGTTTGAACTAAAAACCATCCCGTGTCCACCTTTGATTGGTATTCTGGGATGTGCCGAGGTACAATTAAGGTACAATTAATCAGTGGTTTACTTTTGTTGCTCCCACCCCAGACACATCTGGACAAGAAGCGAGCTGAACGTTTTTACGTGGTTTGCAGTGATGCATTTAGTTTTGCTTGGAGTTCATTTTGATTTTTCTCTGTGTGAAAAGAAATCAAATCTACAAAACAAAAAAGCTACAAGGTTACTGTGGCGGGGCGGGGCATGCGGCGCCATGCGAATGTGAACGTGCACCCAGGTCTGCTGTGGGTTTGTTACAGTTACAAATGAATCAACTTATACGTACCAGACTAAACAATCTATAGGTGTGAAAACACCCTTAGTAGTGACCTCAGCTGTCACAAGTAATAACAGTTATTAACCTGTTACAAAAACATCTTCCATGTCTACTAAATTTACAGACTTTTAACATAATTCTTCACCATATGTATTGTGTTAAAATCAACCATATGGTTGTCAGCAATGCCCTTTAAAAAAAACCTCTGTTATATACACTAGGTAGCATAACAATGAATGAACCAAACCTGCTTTATCATACTTTCAAAGTAGATGAAAGGATGAAAGGACTTGATCTTTAAACAAAATGCTTACTTTGTTTAAAGATCAAGGGAGCAGAGAGTCATTTTGTCATAGAACCAAAATTCTTAATGCACCCGAAGGAGTCGCCCCCTGCTAACCATTAGAAAGTGTGCAGGTTCAAGGCACTTTTTCACTGACATGTACTTTTCTGACCATAAAGTACACAACATGCATCTTTTGTAGAAAGTACATAGTTTTTGCTTTTTTATATTTAAATCCCAAACAGACTCCAGTGCAGCTATGACCAAAGTGGAACAAGCTCGATCAACAGGTTCTTAAACAGCATCCAGAATGCTGAAAATCACATTTAGGGACATTAGGCAGTGAAATATGTGTGTTTATTGCAAAAATATGGGACACCTGCTATTTATCATATATTAAAAAATTGCTGAACATTTTGGAAGCTAGGCCCTGGGAGGAAAATGCTGGAGAGTTATTTAAGACTCCCCCACTTAGAGCACATGGGGTGGGCGGGCGTTAATCAGATAGGAGCTTTATAAATGGAAAGATCAGTTGAGGAAGAGCTGTAATAAAAGATAAACCCCCCTCGTTACAGTTTATCCCTTCGTAACTCAAAGATGAACATAACCATGTATAGTAAACTTCATGCTGGTGGAAGTTAAGAGCATATTTGTACTAACTGAACGGTTCTTACTCCTTAGTTAGAGAGGGTCTGTTTTTCTTCTCTAATTCTTCAGTGTTAAGAATTTTGTCAAATCTAACTCTTTTCAAGAAACACTCTGAAACCACTCCTTTGTGTTTACATTAATGAAATGGGTCAAATGAATGCAAGAAAAAGGGGTCATTTGATTTCACTTTAACCATATCAAACCAAATCACTCCAGAGCTTTTCACTCCCTTTGTACACTCGTACTCCTCCCTGACCAACCAAATGGTTTATTAAACCAACAGTTCATTCTTTGCTCAACACCAAGCAGCAAGCAGACAAAGGAAGTAGCTAACTGATGAACATTTAATCAGCCAATTAGCTCTGAAAGAACCATTATTCTGAGAAGAATGAATATTGGATTTAAATGAATACGTTAACAGACACTTCACCTCTACCTGCAGCTTAAAGAATAGCCTGTGTTGCTCAGCTTTATAAAGTAGGCCCACACTGGTATAGTACGTCTGTTTTGTGTTTTGAGATTGTTTTGCTCATTGCAAGTGTGAGAAACAGAAACTGCTCACTGTTTACTTACTTTTTACGTCTGTTTCATCAGATATCTGAAATGTGCAGCAGTTGCACTGATGCAGAGTTTAATATGTTTTGTGTATTAGTTTAGAAAAGTGAATCACTATAATAGATGGCTATGGTTTATGTATTATCTGTCCTTATGAAAAGTTTCTGTCAGTGGTAAATGTAGGGACAAATTATTGGCCTGTTGACAAAAAGCTGAGGGTTTCATCCCCATATGGTTTAAATCAGAGTATAAAATTTTCTATTCTTCCGTACGTAAACTCTGAACACAACAGAATACGTATAACCATAACATCATAGCAGTAATACAGCTTATAAAAACCACTTATAGAAAATCATACAGACAGAGCACTCATTCACACTGCATGTTAAAACATATGCATGGCCTAAAAGAATCAAACACATTGGGGGAGATGAATGGCTTAGTTAACTCAGAACATGCTCATCACTGCCAGTAATTAAACCACATGAGGGCAAAGTGAGCATGTTTCACTTATTAAATCATTGTTTGTATCTACCTGTCTGACTCAGCCCATGCCTTATGTTGTAAAAACGAATTCATAATTATTTGTAATTAATTAGTTAGTAATTAGCACAGACACAGCGCCCCAAGCATGCACTTTATGACAAATAGATGCTAGTCAAATTTTTTATGGCAGCAACATCTTTCCAAAAGATATGTTGATCTCACGGTGGTTTTGGTTTAACTATACTTGGTTTTGGACATGAACACAAATGCCACAAAGAGGCATTCTTGTTACACTTCAC
The DNA here is from genome assembly GCF_018398535.1 of Haplochromis burtoni. Taxonomy (NCBI): domain Eukaryota; kingdom Metazoa; phylum Chordata; class Actinopteri; order Cichliformes; family Cichlidae; genus Haplochromis; species Haplochromis burtoni. The sequence goes on along the minus strand of NW_024582614.1, from coordinate 608,179 downwards.
TGAAGTCCAGCTAAAGGGTCGATGCATAGCTGGCATGCTGTACTCTGTTTTTTTCTGAGTCTGCGCAGGCACAAAATCTGGCATGTGAACTTCTGCATCGATGTTCACATGCACTCTCTGATGATAAATGCTCACATTCATGGAAGCAATAAAACACCTCCAATGAGTTCACTACTCTGTTAAAGGGTGTGTCGGGCAATTCTTTTCATCGATCTAAGAATAGCATATTCTAATGTAACAGCGAATGTGTTTATTCCATCATCTGAGGCTCATCGTCGTATTTATGACCTGTCCACGCGTGCTTTGGTATTTTGGTAGCCTTTTTAATGCATTTTGGCCACTCGTCCACACATAAACTGCATTCTAAGTGACTGAAAATGGAAAAAAAAAAAACCTTCTTCCAGGTGAAGATTTTCACAAAGTCCATGAACATCATGTCCACATGTAAATTTATATTCTTCTTTTTTTTTTGATGATCAGCAATAGGTTATGTTGCCACTTGTTGCTTAGGAATTCTCTTGACATCAAGTGAGATCATTTTTTTAGCAGAAAATCTTTGTTACAAAAAATACCCGTGTATATAAGTTTAAAAAACAACAACAACAACAATTCAGTCGCATTTTGACATGTAGGGATCACACTGTCAAATACCTTTCAAACTGAACAATGAAATGGTGCAAAAACAACACAAAAAACAAGATAAAGAAAAAAGTAAAGGTATCAACAAAAAGCCTGGTTAGACAAAAAGGTTTTTAACTGAGTCCACAGAGTCGGCTAAATGTAATTACAGTGGGAGACTGTTCCAAAGTCATGGAGCCACAGACTGAAACGCTCTGTCCCGCTTCTGTCTCGTACACGGGAACACCAGCAGATTGTGAGCCTGCGATCGAACCCTATGAGCAGCAGTCTTCGATTCAATCTGAAATTATTTACTTTTTACTTTTCATTCTCGTTATATTTTAGTTTAGTCTCTTACATCTGTCTCTTCACCTCGTTCAGAACCCCCACCCATAATGCCTTGCAACACCTCCGCTACCACCATCCCACCATTTGGCAGCAGGACAAGATCAACAGAGACTTCACTTCTCCCCTCTGCCTCTCTGTAATTCCTTGCCATCAACGGTGCAACAGAACCCCCACACCCACCCACGGGCCCTCCATCCTGACCGTTTCATCCACTGCCACCTTCAAAGAGAAAGACCACGGATGGAGAAGAGGACGAAAAAAGAGAATGGAGGATGATGGAAAAGAATGAGTGGAGGATGAAAAAACGGGAAGGGATGTGGGAAATGAAAGACAGAAAGAAAAGCGAGAAAAGTGTTTTTAACCTTGTCAGGCGAGACAGACGAGGCCAAGCACAGTCTGCATCCCAGAAATCCGTCTCTCTTTTTCCCTTTCCCTCAGTTTTTGTTTTTTCTTTGTCCTTCTTTCCTCTTTCTTTCTCAGCCTCCCTCTTTCATTCCCTCAGCTCTGTCATCCAGACGTAAAACACACAAACACATGTGCCTCACATTCCTGCGTGCAGAGCAGATTCACCCAATTTGTTTCCACTGAGTGTGTGTGTGTGTGTGTGTGTGTGTGTGTGTGTGTGGATGACTGAATATAGTGTAAAGCGCTTTGGGGTGCGTGCTTTCGTATGCGTGTGCTCGTGTATGTGCCA
>NW_024582614.1:552680-606499 GCF_018398535.1 Haplochromis burtoni | reverse complement strand
GTGCAGAGCAGATTCACCCAATTTGTTTCCACTGTGTGTGTGTGTGTGTGTGTGTGTGTGTGTGTGTGTGTGTGTGTGTGTGTGTGTGTGAGGGAGTCTCTGCATGCGTGCTTTCGTATGCGTGTGCTCGTGTATGTGCCAAGCCAGTAAATAATAACCAATCCCAGCTGTACTGTGGACCGTTCCTCTCATTCTAGCTGAGGAAACAAAGAGGGAGGGAAAGGAAAAAGGCTCCATCAAATAGCAGAGTAATGAGCTGGAAAAAAGTCAGCTGAGAATTGAGCAGGAAGAATTAATTATGTTTTAATGCTAGCAGACATTATGAGTCCTGTAGGAGTGCCAGTCAGTATAGGAGTTGGGCCAGATGCCACCTGAGAAAAAACAGTCCATTTGTACACATTTCAATAGAGAGTCAAGGTTCGGCTACCTTTAAGCTATAGGTAAATCACTGCAACAGATTCCTTCCAGATTCCACAAAACAATCCATTACTAAGTTGGCTTCCTCACACTGTGGGAAACAAGCAGACTGACATTTTCATCCAGTTTTCTCTCTGGATTTGTGAAAAACAGTTGAATATGACAGGAACCAAATCTGAAACCAAAACAGGGGCGTTTTTTTGTGCAACCTTAAAAAAGAAGGCGGCTATATCCAAGGAGATTAGACGGGGAAGTAGACAGGACAGCCCACATGAAGAAAGGCAAGGAAGATCTTGAGGAGAGAAATAAATGTTTAGCCACAGGGTCACATCACAGGCCTAGCAGTGTAAGCAGCAATGTCCAGACTTCCCTATCCCTCGCTATCACCTCCAGTTCTTCTGGGTGGATATGTTCCAGAGCCTGCCAATTATAATCTCTCCAGCACATCCTGGGACTTCCCCAGTCTTCCCTCCCATTTGGGCATTTCCAAAACTACTTCACCTAGGAGGTGACACCATTTCGTTTGGAGGAGCCTTTCACTAAGTCCAGACAATCTTCTGTCACTAGCAGCTGGAGGTCCTTTTCTTTCTGTTACTACTCACAGTGGTGATACTGTCCTACTTTTCTATGCATCTAAGGTGGAGATACTGACTTTCCTATATGGCAGGGATTACAAGCTCTTTATTGCTCTCACTGTTTCAAGATTAAAGCAAATCTGTTATACAGATTTACAGTGTAATAATTTTAACTCTGCAAGTTGTCCATTAAAAAGTGGAGATTAGTCCTGAAACAATAAAAACAATCTCTCTCATCTCAACTTTAATGCCACTGATCTGGGTCAACACCACCCTTGCCTGTTCCTCACCTCTCCGCTAATTTCATTACATTTGGCTTGCTGGTTTTTGTCTTCTGTTGCTGACATGCGAGCACACAAACCAACAAGAGGCAAAACACATCGTCACCAAACGGGACAATTACAAAAGATTATTCCAAAAAGTGTTTTCCATTCCTACATTTTATTATACACTCGTTTCAGGGTCACAGGTGTGCACTCAGGGGGCAAAACGTGTGACACAACCTGCGACATCTGGCAACTTAAAGAATTTGCAAGGAAACAAGACCAAAAACGTCAGTTTGGCAACCAATCAGGACATTTTTTTTCCCTACTAACGTAAGCGATTCTTGCTTCTGAAGCCAAGTCTACTGACGACACAATAACAGCAATGTTCTGTTATTCACAATTTTCTGGTTTTTTTTGTATGAAGAAATATCCATCAGATTAGTGCTTAATCATGAAGTAAACTTTTCAGATGGAATTATTTTCGCTCAATGGCAACAGATGATGGAACAATATCATGTAGGGAAAAAGGGCTTTTCCACTCATTTATTTAGTGCATATAAATCCACACTCACCATCTCTATCTTGTTTTGTTTTTTTACTTAATTGGAGGATTTGCTCACTTCACTTCATCTTCAGTTGTTTTTATATGAGAATTCATACTTGAATCAAATGCAGCAAGCTACCAAGTCCCAGATTTAGAAAAGACATACTGAACTGTAACACACTACACCTAATCGAATGAGATCCACTCTTGCTGTAATCAAATTACTTTAGCTTACACTCATGTAGACATGTACTGTATTTTGCTGCAACAAGCAGTTCTGCTTGTTGTTCTGTCTCAATGCAATCTGATTGTAGGCGCATGCATTGTGACAGCAAATCTTTCAAATCCTGAAGTTAAATTCCTGGCTTTATTGGAGACATTTGGAGCATTTCGGTCTTGATCTTGTGAAATCAGTGCCACTTGATTTTCCCTTCAGTGGAATAACTTATTAAAAAAGTTTGGAGTGCTTTTTAAATCCCTCGTCAGACTCCTTATCTTACACAAAGGTTTTCTTCTGAAGGCACTTGCGCTTTCCAAGATGGTGTCACGCAGTTTAATAGCAAAGACCCTGGAGATCAGATGGAGTCTTTGCATCAAGCAACAAGAAGACCCTAGACATGAACATGACATAATTTCCTTAGGGATTATTAAAGCATTCTGATTCTGAATCTAGATCCTCTGGGTCTACTTTTCAATGGTTTTGAATGTGCAATAAAAGTAGTGGACCACCAAAAGAGTTCCAAAATGTTACTTTGTGTCATTAGTTTGAGTATATCACTTTTAAAAAGGGAAACTGTTTTAAAGAGTGTTGAATCTTTGCTTGTCCACATTTGTCAAATTCAGTTCAGATCAAGTCACAACAACAGTGGGCTCAAGACGTTTCATATAGTGAAGTATAACAGGGAGATAAACAATAGAGAGAAAACCCCAACAATTAAACGACTCTCTATGAGTGAATACTTGGCAACAGTGGGAAGAAAAAACTCCCTTTTAACAGGATGACACCTCCAACCTAACCCGGCTCAGGGAGGGGCAGCAATTAAGCCAACAATCTTTCATGTAGGCTTCCTAGCAGACCTAGAGATTTGTTGAGACTGACACCAACGCAAAATTTAACATCATCAAAGTAGCCACAAGAAAAAAAATAAACAGTCATCATATTGTTGTCCATCTAAGGCCACTTGAACACAGAACAAGATCCTACGCCCATCTGCGACGGCACTTGAGGCCCCTTTACAATCATAATTCCCAACCTTGAGGAGACAAGGCTGTTTTCCTCTCTTTCTCTACCTCACAACTCACTCCCTCGCTCTGCCAGGGCTTTTTCACTGAGGCCAGCATTTCGTTTGCCTCTTTCCTCCAAACACAAACCCAAAAGAAAGAAAGAGGGGTGGGAGAGGAGAAAATGAGAGAGAGAGACGGGGGGGGGGTTTGAGTCGGGGTTTTCGGAATTTGGTCTATGTTTGGATTGGAAGCGAAGGCCCCAGCGCTGGGCTCTCAGGAGGATAATGGAAAAGAGGGAGAGAAGAAAGGGAGGTTTATGGCTGTGTGTGTACCCTCACAGGTGGTCGGCACATACTGACGGGTCTGGGGGGGGGGGGGCTTTTGTGTGTCAAAATGTGTGTGTGTGTGTTCACGTGGGGTTGCCGAATTGTGTCCGCCTGTTGGCAAAAGTAACGCCATGTGTGCTCAAAGCATGTCTGCTAAAAGATACATGTGTGTATCTTTGCAGATGTTGGCACAAACGCATGTGCGCTTTAGCTTGTAAGAATCAGAGAAGAGAGACGTAGAGAGGAGGTGAACAAGACATTCCTTAGATGCAGAGGAGTGGGGGGGATGCAGGGAGTCAGTGGTTAGTTAGTGGTTTAAAACTAAGAGGAGAAAAATGAACGTCTCGTCCAGGGCTAGGCCTGAAAATGCTACCGCAAACCAACCAACAAGCCAAGTGGGAGAGGAAAGGAGACCGGAGCACAGAAGAGGAGAAGGGGAAAAAAGCGAAGGATATGAAGAGAACCAGTGAGGCCTCCTCTTCCTCCTCTTCCCATATGAGGCCTGCTAACTCCTGCCTGTGCCGCAGGGGAGAAAGAAGGGGAGTGGTGCTTTTATAGCTGGACTGAACCGACTGAACCCATCATGTACAAACAGCAGGGAAAGTATGGAGACAACAGAGGCCTGAGGCCAGCAACCACACAGGGGGCTTCAGATGGTTTCAGGTTGAGGACCACAGGAGGGCTGGAGGTCCAAGGAAGAGAGGGATGGAGGAGTAAGAGAGAACCCCTCCAAATCTCCCTCGAGTCCCTTTTCAGTGATACATCAACAGTTTTGGTTGTTCTTTCTTTTACCTGTTGCTTCTTTTATTCACCTTTGTCCTTCTTTTCTTTCTTTGACTACTTTTCCATCTCTTTTCCTTGTTTTCTTTCTTATTTCCTCCACCCTCATCTTCATTCTTTGGTTATTCCTGCTGCATGTCTGCTCCATTTTCATTTTCATTCCTGTTTGCCTTTATTTTTGTTCCCTTCATTTTGTAACATTTCTTTCGTCTTTCTTTTTTATCCCGTCTTTCTGACCTTAGATTGCTTCCTTTCCCAAACTGTTTTTTTTCTTGGCTCATCACTGGACTACTCCACTTATTAAATAACTCATTCAGTCAGTCTCTTTTTTTGGCTAAATTGCTTTCTTCCTTCATTCCTTTTGTCTTTTTTTTTTTTGCTGCACTTTTTTGTATTGCACACTCCCTTTCTTATGTTTTATTCATTTTCTTTTCTTCTAACTACCGTCCTATCACATCTGTTCCCATTGTTTTCCATTCACTTTCCATCATCTTTGTTTCCCTTGTTTTCCCTGCCATCCTTTCATTCTTGCGTTGATTTCCTCCTTTGTTAGTCCACATCAGATTATTTATTTTTCACTTTATTCACTTCTTCCATTTCATCTTCTGCCATCCTTTTCCTCCCTGTGGCTCTGTTTGCCCTGAAACTTTAATTTTTGCCCATACAGTTTAGTCATTTTGTGTATTTTCTTATAACTGATTAGTGTTGTGAACTGTGATCCTTTGTTTCTTTTTTCACTAACTTTGTTTCTACTTTTTTTGTACTTTCTGGTCTTTCTTCCTTATTTTATCATTCCTTCCTAACTCTTATCTCCCTATTCTATTTGTTTCTTTCTTTCTCCCTCTTTTAACAATTTACTTAAAACTTGTACACACAACCCTGCAGGTGTCCATATGCATGAGCAGTGTTCCCACCCTGTAGCAGACTGAGTGGGTGGAAGGGGCCTGTAAGACAGATGCACCCAACAACAACAGGAAAGGAGTTTTCTTGGCTCAGTCTTTTCTAAAATCCATCCATGTGCGTCTGCCCAACCTTTGGAGAGCAGCATGATGCAACAAGCCTGCAACACACGCAGTACTGCATGACATGAAAACCACAAAATCAGCAAAAACTTTCGCCCTGACCACCATGTAACATTAGTAAGGGATTTTTGTTGGTCTTATGCACCAGTGGCCACTCCCCAAACCCTAAACCAGAATTTCAGACACCGGAGAATTAAAGTCTAAGTGCAAGAATGAAGTTGGGAAGTTTTTTTCTGATACAAACTTATGCAGCAAAGCACAGAGGAGCTATGCTTGGTGTGAGGAGAGTGGAAGTTTTGTGTGTGCTTTGTGTCCACCTTGCCACACTTATGGGTGTGTAGAGTTGGTGTATATGGGAGTATTTGTGTCCCTAAATATGGCAGCGTAGCTGTTTTAAATTTAAGCATTTGAGTCTAGCACAAGTTGGTAGTTTGTGGACAGAAAAGGTCTTACGGTATGCAATTATATACAAACACAATTGTGGATCACCGCAAAAAACGACAATAACTCCACTGTTACAATGCATGAAGCTAAAAATATGTCCCTTGTCAATGCATTTTCTCAGAGTATAGGCTTTCTGCTAATTTGGTTCAACTGCTTCCAGAGTGAAGACACTACATTAGGAAATTCCAGCCAATGTCAGTGTTCAAAACACCAGTCTGGGCAATACCAACAGAAATACTTGGTAATCGTGTAAAGAGTCTTTGAGCTCTTAATCAAATAATCTTTCAACATTTAGTCAGACCACATCTGATACAGGCAAGAGAGAGACACGGGAGATGAACACAGGCCACTGACACTGCTAAATGCCATCTAATTTTTAGATATGCCAATAAAAAGTCAATAAGGTCAATGCCAATATCTGGCTGACATGTTGTTACAACCCCACTTCAAACTTCATGCCCCACCTTGAAAGCACTTTACCCCACCTTTTTATTTGGGCATGCTCGTATGGCACAAGCACAGTGGAAACAGTACAAACTGGTTACAGGATGATGGCAATAACTGTAACACAGGCCAAATGATGTGGATGGTACATCGATGTGCAATGCTAGTCCAGTTAACTGTCACTCAGAAAGCAAAAAGAATTATGGTGAAGAAATCAAATGTAATTGATTTTATGGGTTTTGTTTTGGGGTGTTTTTTTTTCTTGATTGATATTGGGTTTCTTGAATTGATCGAGAAGTAGTTCTAGTTAAGCTGAGAAATTCTTAGTGATCTGACAGCCAAACAACGTCCACCCTAATTTTGTTGTTGTTGTTTGTTGATAAACTGTTTGTTCATAAAATGACAATGTGAAACAATTATTGACCACAAACCTTTTCTTGCTAGATATTCCAACAAGGACATCCAGCTGAGTGTAAGGTATATCTCCAGTCTCAGCACAACTTTGCTTTTGGAAACTATTTTTCAACCAGACATCAAGGTAAAGGGGACAGCTGATGCTATTTCATATGTAGCAATTCTTTTACAGCTCGTTGAGCCCTAAAATTGTGATGTAACTTACCAATTTGTTACTAACCAATTCATATGCACTCTTCTTTGTAAACAAGGAAATAATGCTGTTGTTTTCCTAGCTTGGACCACTGTCCCTCACATCAATGTTTAATGTTTAAAATTCAACAAAACAACATTTCATCAAGTCCACAGAGTTTTAGTGACTGGTTATTTCTTTGACTTTTTTTTCTCCAAGCAAAATACATTTCAGAAGAAAATCAGAGCTCCCAGACGAAACCCCTGAGGAGCTCCTGAGATTACCAGGAGTAGGAAGATCATATGTGGCTGTAAAGATTATTGTCATTAATATTAAATTAATCGTTTTAAGAAAAAATCATAAAATGTCATTTCAAAAACTCAAAGCAATATCTTTGAAAAGGTCAGAAAAAACAATATATATCCAGATTACAGACAAAGAAAACCACAGGTGCTAAAGATTTCTAGTATTTTTATTGATTAGATTCATTAAAACCCCTAAAGACAACAGATGTCAACCTGTATTAATACTGTAAATGTTTGTTTTTTAATACTTGAATCATTACATGGCTCGTATATTTATACATAGCTAGTTAAATTCTGTAAGTGCTGCCACACTTATGGCCGGCACATATTGTAAACCAGTGTTAGGGAAACGTCAAGGGACTCTTAGATTTCTAGATACACAGACAAAGCTGAGATTTACCTTATAACAGCCTGTTAGTGAGGCAGATCTTCTCCCTGTAGTTTGCCTGAAGATGCTTCTTCAATGGTCGTACTGTGAGCTCACAAATTCATCAAAATCAAGCGAGTTTGTCCGACGTGTCCTGTATCATCTTCATCAAAGTTATCGGTTTTCACTGGCTGCTCTCAAAATCAAAGAAATCTGCGTTGTTGAAAAGCAAATCCTCCCCTCGGGGGATCGTTCGGAAGGTAAATTATCTATTGCTAGTGGTCAGTTTTCACATATGTATTGGAAAACCTTGTCCTGGGAATATTTTTCTTCAAAATGACTATTATGTTAAAAAAAATTTAATGAATAGGGATTTTTTTTAAAAAATTGTGTGTCACTCAAATATACGAATGCAGGATACTCTGCGGCGTAAATGTCAAATCTGGCGTAAAATCAGGCTCTCCGAGAGGCGCATCGCTCAGTTGCGACGCTGGTCAACTGAGCTTCCAGCGGCGGAGAGGAGGGAAGAAGCTGTCTGGGAGGGAGAAAGGGAGAGGGGGGCGTGGAGAGACACTGTGACAGCATGAGCGAGAGAAAGAGAGGGAGAGAGTCTGACATCCGAGGGAGCATTCCTCCTCCAGCTGTTGAATATCTGGACGTTTTCATTGCAGCGCTTCTTCATTTTTATTTTGTCATACTTTCCAGATCCAAATTGTTGCTACATATCATCCATCCGTTTCATGCTGATTTAAAAGTAGGGTGTAAGTGTGCGTGATTTTTAATATTTTTGCAATTACTGGGAATTAAATCGGGAATCAAAAGCGGTAATTATGCTACAAACCTTGAATTTCTAGATGTTGATTTTAAATTAAAGCACACACACTCACGATTGGTTGTGTGAGCCTCATGTGTTTGTTCTTGTAAATAAAAGATGTACATTTATTTGTGGTCCCGTTTTAAGGCTTTGACATTTGCCTTTGTGTTATTCTTTCTTTCTTTGAGCTTGAAGTGATCACCAGAGGGTTGAGAGGCACAGCTGTCCCCTCATTAAAATGAAATTATAATCTTCTTGGATGACCTGTACCACAAAGCAGGTCATTTAATTTTTCATATAATTCTATTACAAATGCACCAAAAGACACAAACAGCAAAGCCACTGTGGTGAGGCCCACAAGAGGCTGAAATTGAAGGTGATGCTCAGCAAACAACAATCATCCACAGCAGCCTGTATTGGCACACTTGTCACTCGAATTCATTTATTTGTTTATTTTGCTATTTAGTTGCTTTCAAAGAATATCCGTCAAATTATAAGATCATTCTGTTGTTTCAGTATGGCTGAAAACTTCCAGGAGGCTGCGACCCGTCACCATTGAGACATTTGCATTTTGCAGCTTTGTTTTGCATTTACTTTTCATTTCTTTTTTACTTCCACTTTCACTCACAGATAAGTTTTAGATTTCATTGTTGCACCGTGAATATGCACCAGTTACCTGTGAGTAGATTTCACTGCAGCTTTTTCATGCTCAGACAGTGAGACATGCAATATCGGTCTCAAGGACTGCACTGACATTAGAGCTTTACAATATTATCCTATACTTTTTAAACACTTTTCAAATTCATAACACAATTCTCCGAAACATTTGTCTGTAGCTCAAAACCAGGAAAACCAGAGAAATTAAGGGCAGCAAAGCTGACTACTTTGGGAACTGCAGATAAAAAAAACATTTTTTGATTAACTTTTATTTCTTGTATTGAAATGGCTTTTGTTTGCTAATTTTCACATGAAAATATGATGAATACTTTGACCTTACTCCCTGAAACTAAAACTGTGCAGGCGGGCTACATGTGTGCTGAATCTGAGAACTACAAAGTGGCTGCGTGTCTTTATCACTCCTCTTTCAGGGACATAAATCTCCTAAAACAATTATATTGTCGTGACCCGGCTCTTTTTTTTTTTTTTTTTTTTGAGGAAGAAGGTCTCCGCAGTCTAATTCATCACTTTATAATGTAAACACTTTAAGGATCAGAGTAAGGGCCGTGGCCTCCAGGTCTCCAGGAAAATGATGTAGAGATGAATATACAACTCTCTCATTTTTTTTCAGTCCATTCCACTGGGGTGGAGGTAGGGAGGTAGAGTGGCCACCAACCAGTTGGAAGGTTGGTGGTCTGATCTCAGCTCCTCCCTTGTGCTGAGGAATCGTTTAAGCAACAAATTGAACCCTGACTTCCCCTGTGCATCAGTCTTATCAGAGTATATGAATGGTAAATAGCCTGTATTTGTATAGCACTTTACTTAGTCCCTAAGGACCCCAAAGCACTTTACACTACATTCAGTCATCCATTGTGTTGTTCTGTTGTTTATGAGCCTTTACTTGTCTCCCATACGTGTTTTATGTATGAAAAGAAAATTGTTAAAACGTTCGTCAGAGCCCAGGAAGAATAGCTACTGCTACTGCAGGAGCTAATGGGGAACTTGGTAAACTAAACTAAACCATTCTCTTTGCTTTTCATACTTATTACAAGGATGATGACAGTCACTTATCAGATGCACAAACCTGTTAGACATTATTAGCAGCAGCAGCAGCAGCAGTAGCAGCAGTAGTAGTAGTAAATGTCAGTTTTCAAAAATGTCCTTTTTTGATAATAAAATGTTAAAAATTAAAGTATTATGACATGAATACTCCAGCGAGTATTAGCGAACAACTTTATTAGGTGACCAACATGTTTTAGTTTGTGGCCTTCATCAGGGTCATTGCAAAACATATATTTTTAAAAAAAAAACAGGAAATAGAAAAAATCCAAGTGGACCAATCACACATTCATCATACTTTATTCAAAAAAATAAAGTATGGTCGTTTCTGCAATCCAATCATGTACAGTATGGACTAAGAATAAAATAAATCAGTAAACACCTTAAAAGGTTGTTCTGTCAATCTACAGCAAACCCATTTCATAAATTACACGTCTTTTATAGTTATAGTTATTCATAGATGTGAGGAGATCCTGTGTGAACATTAGCAGGGATGTTTCTGAGACCCAAGCAAAACTATACAAAAAAACTCTCACGGAGATTCAGGAAAACACTACACCCTGCAGAGTCATTTTTTCCTCACACCAGCCTTTTTAGTGTTCAAAAGCTGTGCTGAAGTGTTTCTACATGCTATTGACAACATGATACTTACATAGTAATAACAAACAACATGTAAGCATCTAAAAATATTCTAAAATGTCCATATTTGATATTTCTTACAGCACTTTATATTTTCTTTTTCTCCAAGGCAAAAACCAGCAGCTTAGACAAATTTGATTCATTTGGTCAGAGAATTGAAGAAGTAGCACAGAAGTGAAGTGATGAGTAGTTTTTAAAATACAAAATACAAACTCGCTGATGTGATGCTTGTCATGTTATGTTGTCTCTCTCTGTCTTGTAGTGTGATCACCTCCAGATCTCCATGAAAAAATATTATTTGTGATACTTTCAATCCTGATATATGAATTGCAATAAATTAATCCTGTTTAATCAGATTTACAATTATCACTTTTAGTGAAATATTCACTATTTCTTTTATATTATCATGTAATGATCTTTGTAGAAGAATAAAAAATTATAAAAAAAAGAAATACTAAATGTCAGCTACTTCAAAAGTACGTTTTTTGGAAATAAAACAATAAATGAAATTTACTTTATGGACCAGATGAGGAAACAGTGTATTAGGAAGACAATGATTGTTGTCATATCTAGTTATATGAAACAAGCCTGCCCTGACAGCCCTGATAAATTCATCATTAGTACTTAATAATGATAACTGGTTTTGGTGTAACACCTTTGGATTACTTCACACATCAAAAAACTAGACATAGTTTAGTTTAATTTGGACAAAAGGATGATTAAATATTATCATAATTACTAATACTGCATTATATGATATATTACACTTTGATGCGATGGCTTGCAAGATATCAGAGTAGGACCGAAGCAACTCTAGTATGCAAAGTTTTAAACAGGAAGTAGCTGTGGATGCGACATCACTGATCAGCAGTAATAAGTTATAAGTAATAAGGCTAAAATATTACTTCAGTATATTAATTCAAATACATTTGGAGAAACAGAAATTTTAAAAAGTTCAAAATAAAGACACAAATGTTTTAATGTAAAAAATAAGTATGTTAAAGCCAGATAAGCAATCTTGATATTTACAGTATTCTAGATAAAATTCTAAGAAGACGTATGAACAAATCTCACTTCCTTGCAACTCTTTACACGGAAGTGAGATTTGTTATATATTTGCCATCAGTAGCAATATCAGCTACAGATAGTAGTTATGGTTACACGCCAAAAGGATTTTTAGTGTACACTTTAAACACTGCAAACCCCAAAAAAGTAGCAGAACTTTAAAAAAATAAAACTTAAGGCAACCTATTGCCTTAATCTGCATGATTTCAGATCTGCTTTAACAGACTCGTCCTAAACGAATGAGTGAGAGTGATCACAAATGAATCGGTTAATTACAAGATGATTTTAGGACAAATCACCTCTCCAATTTCTCGTCTTCATCATAATCTTCATCAGAAAGGTGTTTACACTACTTGTAAAACAGAGGATTCTGCAAAATGTCATGATACTTTAATGTGTTTAAACATGAAAAGATGTTGGAGATTGAGCTAAAGGCAGGAAGGAGAAAAGGCAAAATATGAAAAAAAATCTGAACAAAAAGTCGGTTGGCTGTTTTTAAAGCTTGCAATTGATGCAGATGTTTTAAATGCCCCCAATAAATTCACTGCAGTAAAGTTTTTTTTAATGTTTACAATGTTTATTGTTTAATGTTTGAAAAAGAAATCAGAATCTAAATCAATCCAGCTGTTGTATCAAACTAAAGACTAATATATTTAATGTTTGGGGTCAAATTGATCCCAGAATTTAAAACCTTACAAAGATCTCTGCCACGGGGCGATCGTGGCTCAAGAGTTGGCGGTTCGTCTTGTAATCGGAAGGTTGCTGGTTCGAGCCCCGGCTCGGACAGTCTCTGTCGTTGTGTCCTTGGGCAAGACGCTTCACCCGTTGCCTACTGGTGGTGGTCAGAGGGCCCGGTGGCGACAGTGTCCGGCAGCCTCGCCTCTGTCAGTACGTCTCAGGGTGGCTGTGGCTACAATGTAGCTTGCCATCACCAGTGTGTGAATGGGTGGATGACTGGATATGTAAAGCGCTTTGGGGTCCTTAGGGACTAGAAAAGCACTATACAAATACAGGCCATTTACCATTTAGATAAATTGGTACATTTTTTTTAAGTAGCAGGTACTTAATATGCAAAGTAGATGAAGCTGATCAAAAATAATAAGCTGAATGAACTGAAATGGAACAAAATGTTAGATGAACTTACGCTATTTCTTAGTTTTTTTTTAAATTAATATTACATTACTTCATTTATTTAAGTAGTTTCAGCATTTGCATTTACTGTGTATTAAACTAGACCAGCTAATAATAAAAGTCTTGAGTCATGTATTCTGTTTCCAACCCAGACATTCATGTGTTAAAGTGTTCTATAGGCAGTTATATATAACAGTTCTCCAGGCTTTCTGAAGGTCTGGCTGCTTTTTCACTCCTTTTCATTCCAGTCCTTAAACTTGACCATTTTCATAAGAGTGTTGTTGGTTTTTTATTATTATTTCTGAAGCAACCTAATACGGACGTATGACTTAATCCTGTCACTTCGCATATAAAGAAACTCTACTAGCAGAGCACAACAGTAAGTAGCAGACCTACAAAGCTCTGTACCCGAGGTAACCAGCAGAGACCTACAACAAGCACATATCTACATCTGTAAAACATGGTGGAAAGACTTTTGTACAACACTAAAACCATTAAACAAGATTATTTTGATTAAGCATTTCAAGAGGAAGGAAGTTACAGCTAGATCTCAGGGCTGCGTGTGATGTATTTATCGTCCCCAACAAGATGAAAACTTGCCTTTGCTGAGACACTGCTCTTAATTTCAACATGTGAGTTAAATTTGATGTTTTTATGGATATAAAGTAGGAGCTCTTAAAAAACCAGATACAAGTTCTGTTATTTTATACATTTTCTTGTTAATATAGAAACCGAAGCATTCCTGCAGTCATGCTGTTTGTAAAGACTCAGTGGACGGTGATGTGTTTCCTCCTGCACATAACAGGTATTATTATTATTATTATTATTATTATTATTATTATTATTATTATTATTATTATTATTATTATTATTATTATTATTATTATTATTATTAAAGATCTGTATCTATAAACTTTAGAGCTAGATATTTCACATGAAATAGGAGTGATGTTTTTAGTAAGATTGGTTTTACTGACAACATTAATGAGGATTATCTTCTGATTAGACACAGAGCATTGATATAGACTTTATTAGCAACACCTTGTTGCGCCTCTTTTTTCTTCAGAACCTTTCCTATAGATTTGAGTTACTGTTGCCTTCTGCATCTCACCTGTGGCCTCTATCATTACTATAACATTTTCTCTCTGAGTGCTGGATAGTTTCTCATTGTCGGGCATACTTTCTCTAAGAAAGTTGTGTGCGAATATCCCAATAAACAAGCAATGTGGCACCAACAACCATCAGTAACTTAAATCACTTTTCCTCAGCAGGTTGTCTTGACCATGTGTATATGCCTAAATGCAATGAGCAGCTACCTTGTGACCGGCTAATGAGATATTTGCAGTAACGATCTAAACAACTTTTAACACCTTTGCTCACCTGTGTGGTCAAAATGGTGTAGAAATCATAAATACACTGATTTAAACAAACATGTTTAATGGTAGAGCAAAACTTTGCATACCCACACACGTTATCTGACATCCAGTATTCAAATGAAGTCCTTCTCCTTCTGTTAAAGCGGTTATAGGGCTACAAAGCAGAATCTGTGCTTTAAAAGGTTCATCAGTGGATCTGCCATGCTCCGCTCAACATGCCACCTCAAACATAAGCTGGTACACTGTACACACAAATGGCTCCGAATATGTCCTGACAGAGCTCTCTGTGGATGGAGACAATGGAACATACAGCATGGCTAAAGACAATAACTTTACTCTGACAATCAAAGTTTTGAGAGAAATAGATGCAAAGTTTTACTGCTGCAAAGAAACTACAGAGAACTCACAATCCTGCTTGAACAACCAAACTGAGCTCCGTGTTTCAGGTAGAGCTGCTACCATTCATAAATTACTGCTCACTTCAGTTTATGCACACTTATTTTATCCATCATCCTCTCAGAGCTGCAGGTAAAGGTGATTCCTGCCACAGAGGGACAGACAGTAACACTGATGTGCAGCAGCAGCTGTCCTCTGACTGAAAAGCCTGCAGCCTACATCTGGTACAAGAACAGAGAGTTTCTCTATGAGGACTGGTCTCCCTGGTACCAAGAGCTGCTCAGCAGTGAGGAAGCAGTCACATACTCCTGTTCTGTCAAAGGCTACGAGCATCTCAGAGCCCCTCAAGTCTCTGTGGGTGAGTAACGTTCCAAAAACAACCCCAAAGTGTTAAAAGCTACAAAATCCTGGCAAGCCATTAACAAATTCTAAAGCTAAAATACTAATTTTCATCTCTTTTTGTGCAGATTCTGTAACTAAAACCTGTTTCAGTGTGACCTATACTGAAAGCAGCATGTGTTCCGAGAAGCTGAAATCAAAGGACCAGTTCTGCTCCATCACATATCCGACAGGTTTCCACATGCAAACAAACCATTCTCCCCAAAACATATCACAGGTCGTAGCAAAAAAAAAAAAGTATTTATTTTCTTCCAACAGATTTGCACGTTCAAATAACTCCTGTCAGGAGCTTTGTCATTCTGACCTGTAACACCAGCTGCCCTGTGGCTGATGCTCACACTGCATATAAGTGGTACTGGAACAGAAAGTTATACAATGAATGCGAGCATCAAGACATTACCATTTTGAAACCCAAAGCAGCCTTCTTCTCCTGCGCCTTAAAAAGCAATGAAGATGTGCTCTCTCGTGAATCCTGTGAGTACGTGTATGAGCCAAACATACGTACGAAACAAACAACAGGCAGGTTGAAGCAGAAGTAAAATTTCATGTGTTTAAACTCTGTTTTAGGCATCGACAATGCAAACTGCAAGGCTGTAAATTACGTCAGCAGGAGAATCTGTGCCCTGGAAGGTTCCTCTGTGAACATTGCAAGTCAATACTCGAGCCATTCCATCTCGAAGTATGGATCGTGGTATAAAGTACAGCTTGGTGGTGAGGAGGATGACTGTAAGGAGGTATTTGACGAAGCTACGGGCCGTGTGAAGCATCACGACAACATGAAAGACAACCACACACTGAGAATTGATGATGTGAAGAAGAATGACTCGGCTGAATACTCATTCAGACTTGAGAAACATATTAATCACTGTCATTTACCTAGAGTGATGTTAGTTGTCACAGGTAAGTTTAATTGATTTAATACAGAATCACCTGCAGTGTTTAGTGAAGTGCATGTTTTTATATCATATTGATGGTCCACAAAATGTGTTTCATACAGGATTTGATTTAAAGAAACATAACAGCAAATTACCTGATATCATTATCATTATTCTTTCAGATGTGAAGCTAAAATTTGAAAGCAATCATTTTGGATGTTCAGAATTTGTACCATAAAATTTTTATGCTAATTGGAGACAGTCAAGCAGAAGGCCCGTGTTCATTTGAGATACAACCACCCTTACAGTTAGGTCCATATATATTTGGACACTGACACAAGTTTTTTTTATTTTTGTTTTTTTTACCCGTTTACTGAAACATATTCCAATTATAGTTACATCATGGACATGGGCGTAGTGTGTAGACTCTCAGCTTTCATTTGAGGGTTTCTACAATCAAACTGGATGAAAGGTTTAGGAGTTTCAGCTCCTTATCATGGGCCACCCTCTTTTTTTAAAGAGACTAAAATTAATTGGACATTTGACTCATCATCTGGTGACGTCTACAAGTTCAAGCTGTCATTGCCTGCAAAGGGTTTTCAACCAAGTATTAGAAATAAACATTTTATTTTCAGTTATTTAATTTGTTCAGTTACTGAAATGCCCCTAAAGTGAAGGGATTGTGTTAAAAATGCATTGTTCCACCCACTGAATTAAAGCTGAAGGTCTTCATTTCAACTGTATCTGAGTTGTTTCATTTAAATTTCGTTGTGGTAATGTACAGAACCAAAAATAGAAAAAAAATGGTCTCGTTCAAATATTTATGGACCTAACTGTATGTCAGATATAATTGATAATCACACGTCAGTTTTGTCAAAAGGCACAAAAACTCTTCTGTTTTTTTTTTTTTTTGTTTTGTTTTCTATCCAATCGAACTATCTTTGAGGTGTGAAAGTGAGCGTGAGTCCTTCTGCAGTGGTGACAGAGGGTCAGAGAGTCACACTGACCTGCAGCACCAGCTGTCCTCTGACTGACAACACAAACTACATTTGGTACTTCGACAGTCAACCAGTCGGCCACCAAACTAAACATCTGATCCTGGACCCAGTCAGCAAGGAGAATGAAGGGAACTATTCCTGTGCTGTGAATAGTCCTCAGAACATTAGCTCAACTGAGAAGGCTCTCACTGTCAAAGGTAAGAAGGACTTAATGTTAAAGATCCTGCTCACTTTCTGACTCCCTTTACATTTGGTGAATGGAGAAATGCAGGCTAAGTGATAGCAGCAGGCAGAAACTTCAACTTTTTTCTGGACCAAACCAACAAAATAGCAGTCTGGCAGTTAATTTTATATTGTTCTGAAATATTTTACTAGAATGTTTACTTACATCTTACATCAATCTCTACAGCTCTAGAGAAAACCGTAGCAGGGCTGAACGTATTGAAAATGACTCTTTTATCGCTGATCCCTGCAGTTGTATTTCTACTCTACATGAAAACAAGGTAAACTACTTCACTTCAGATTTTGTGTCATATCTTCTGACTGTCTTCAAAACTCTTTTCTTTCATATAAGAAAAGTTTGAGTTTGATATATTACAAATGTAGGAAGAAGAAAACTGTGACTGCCACTGCTGAGAAAAGTGAGAGGGAACAACCTGGACAGGTAATGAAATATGTCAAACTCTGAAATTACTGTTTATGAAAGTGTGCCCACAGTCATCTGCATGTCCTCCTTTCAGACGGACCAGCTGTATGAGAGTGTTGAACTGAACCCTGCTGCACAGTGAAAACCAGCAGAGAAGCAAGAAGACACTGTGCAACATCTGGTTGGGTAGCTTGTAGACTTCCTCTTCCTCTCGTGTGCAGAGTATAATCTGAATACAATTGATCTTATTCATTTAGATTCATGCTGGCAAAATATGATCCTGCATGTGCAAAGAGACAAACAGCCCTGCAAACTTAGAGTATGTCAAACTTGAGGCCTGTACTCCAAAGCAGGATTTCTTCTTATCCAGGCCATCTTTAGCTTTTTTGTACCAGTGTTCACTTTTTATTGGGGTACATTGCCATGGTAACTTAGAAACCTGTAGGTATCAAATCACAATAGCATCGCCATTCCTAAAAGATCCCTGGTACCCCTGGGCAGTTTTTCAACAGTGTCTAATATCTTTGTGTTTCCCCAGTGAGCTCCAGTAATAAATATAGTTTCTTGGCCACAGCATTATTTGTTACTTTTTCCTGTCGACTCCAAATAAGTTTACAACTATTTTACTGTTCTATAAGCATGGATATGCGATCCTAATAAGGAACACCTATTTGTACTTCCTGATATATCAAATTTGCAAGTAGACTAATCCTACATTTGAATAGTTTTATAGTCATTCTCAGACAGTTAAGCACCACTGTTGCTTCAGCTGATTGAATAAATACTAAAATAAATAATAACAATTTATTTATAACAATTTAATTAAATAGGTGATAATAATTCATCCAGTTCCCTCGTTTCTTAATAACAGAGCTGTGATACTGACAATCTGTATCTGGCTTCAAATGAGCTAAACTGTATTAATATAACTGATTTTTGTCCAGTCGTATTGCTCTGCAAAAGCTGTGTTACTTTGAGTCTGTAATTTGTATTTAACCTCTTCGCATTTTCCCCATAATGTATTTTAATGTTGTTGTATGAAATCAGCTGTTCTGCTGTTAGTACACTTAATCCATAATCTTTATTGGTGAAATGCTGCCAGCACCACCCCTTTCATGTGAACACACACATGTTAACCTTAACATGTGTGACATATGTTGAGCTTGTTTTGTATTTAAGAGCCCCGTAGGTCACAAAAATGACAGATAACTTTATCATCTTCCTGCTTTATATCATGCAGTGGTGGTGGTGAATTCAGTGTAACTAGCTTTTCCTGTGATGCCAACTTTCACACATTAGTGATGCTGTTAGAAAATAAATAGCCATTTTTGCATGTTGTGATTAAATTCTTTTCAGGTTTCATTTTTCATGTTTTAATTGCCATGTTTATCATTTTTAGTTTATTAACCTTGTTTGTTTTGACTTGAGTTTGACCATCTTTAATTAGGACTGTGTCCCAGCCTCTGTATGGCATCTTAACTTGGCTGTTTTTAAAGGATTTTTGTGCAAATAATAAAAATCAAAAAGTTCTTTTCATTATTTCTGGAGATTTTCTTACTAGACTTTGGATGCAGGTTTTAATGACAGCTTTCTTGCCTTCTCTTAGAGGACAAATCTTAATTTACAATTCACTGGCAAAACGGACAATCTGATAGCAGATACGCCCCAAACTGCAACGAAAATCATGACGATGATGATGTGATGAGATGATAAATACTTTATGACGACATGATCTCCCCTTCAGTGTAACGTTAAAACAAAGTTCTCAGTAGAATGCCTTTTAAAGTGCTGTGATGATATGTGGAATCAAACACAGCAAAAACTGGAGAGTTAAAATGTGCTGGAGTAAATGTCTCAGAGTTGATTTTAACCCTCAAAGTGTGATTTAAACACATTCTGGTTTAAATTGTACTCTGTGTTGGAGTTATTTGACAAAATGTATTCCATCAGTGTTGATTTAACTCTTAAAAGAGAAAATTCTAAATACTGTAACTCTGCACAGAGGTTGGTTAAAATGTTAACTCTGTCATTAGTTAACTTAATATCTTTAATTCTGTATAGTTCATTTTGAACTGGAGTTAAGCCCAGCCCTCCCAGACACCCCCAGTGCGGGCAGAACAGTACTGTAGAACTACAGGGTAAGTAGAATTATGTCAGACTTACTAAGATAGTTAGAAACTTGTGCTATAAAATGTATTTTGTGCATTTTAACAATTTAAACGAAGAAAACATGCTAGCTTTTGGCGCTAGCAATAAAGAGTTAATGCAAACTGTTAATAGCCTCTGTTAGTGATGGAAAAAACCCAAAGTAAACTGCTCAGGCTGGCATTAATGCCCCTCTATTGTTTGATTTTTTTTGTGGAATTTTTGACATGTAGTTTGACATCAAAAGAACTACAAAAAAAGTCTTCAAACATGCACTGTTTTATATAGTGCGTGACTGACTCAGGGTAGGTTTTATTTTGTCCTCTTAAAATTTCAGTCTTGCATTTTTCAGAAAAATGTTGGTCCAGCTTAAGTATAATCAACAACTAAACTATGTGAAGCTAAATAATGATGAAGGACACGACTTTCTGCAATTTAATGTAAAAGCTGTGTAGGTTATTGCTACTTTATCTTGGATAAAGAATATGTTCACAATAATATTTTAATACATATTGTAGGAGCTTCTTACATTGATGTAGATTCAGATTTGTGTTTTTAGCAAAGGTGTTGTTCGTATTAATAAATTTTTAGGCACCATATACAACAAGACACAAGTAAGAAGCAGTGCTAACACCAGAAGCACAATGAGTTTCTTTGTACCATTTTTCACAGTCATCGAGAGATTTTGCCTGCTACCTGATGCAAACATTACTTACAAGGATGCAACAGGGACAGAGGTTGATGCAGTGACCTTGTTGGACAAGGCAACGTGCTGTTAACAGTGTTCTCTGATGATGGTGAGGCTACACACTAAAAAGTATAATCGAGCACTTTACATTCAATTGAACAAATTATTTGATGTTTTCTTTTTCTTTAGTATTTTCGCACCTGTCTTCTGCTTCTGAGTTGTCTGACTCCAACTCAAGCTTCAGCTCATGTGCCTCAACTATAATCTTAGATGAGGTCTCAGGCAAGAGACAAAGAATTAACAATACTGCTACAGTAAACAGGCTGCTACAAAGCTTCACACTTGTGTTTTGTTTTTTTCCTCTCAAGTTTCTAGAAAGATTCCTTATTGCCAGGTTTTTCTCAATGTTCATTTTTCTCTTTTTGTTTGTTTTTCATTTTTAAGAGTTAATTGAAACTGTCTTAAGAAGCAAGTCTGGTGGTGACAAAGTAATACAGGAATACCAAGCAACAAACACCATGAAGGACGCCACAAGATGACAAATGGTTAACATACTTGTGGCTCACATGATTGATAATCATGGGTATGTATTCAGTGTATATTGTGTTCTTTATACTTGTGCCAAATAAATGCATACTAATTGTCTAAATTTAAAAAACTGAAAATCTCCTCTCGGGCACCTTCCCCCAAAAGCAATCAGAGAGGAGTATGCTTTGGGCATTGTGATGCCGATCCCCTCGCTCAAGGATCCATATGCAGACAAAGCCTATGTAAAAGTCAATATTTATACAACACAAAATTATTTAATGATGGACATAAAAATTATCTGATATTTTTGTTATGAGCTAAATCTGACAAAATATGTTGTGTTTTCACTTATCCAGGAGCAGCAAGGGGTGCAGGATACATTTCTTGGCATATGAAAACTGTCCAAAGACAGATTCGGCGTGGATCTCCAACACCACCTAATAGGTTGACAGACAGTTCTTCGGGTGGCCCAAATCTCCAAAGGACTGTGAATGTTATACACCAGCTTGATGGGGATGCTTGCAAGGAGGCCATGTCTTTGCTCAAACAACTCTGTGATTTTACAGATGATGAAGGAGACCTTTCAGCACCGTCAGAGGCTTGTTAATGATCCAAGCAGAAGCTTCCTACATACAAAAGGACTGGTAAGTTAGAATTCATTTTTTGAAATGGTTTGGAATTTGGAGCTAGCAGTTGTTTCAAATACAATTTTCTTTCTTAAAGGTGGAGCCAGACTTCACTCTCCTGTTCGATGACGACACATCCTCCAGGTTGCTTCAGAAATGGAAGACATTCTTCAGGCCAAATGCCATAAAAGAGGCTAAGAAGCTCACTTCAACACCAGAGTTGCTTCGCTTGATGCAGTCAGCAGAAGGTCATCCAGAAAATCATCAAGATGATTCTACAAGTGAGCTGTATTTTTATATATATATTAAGGGTTAAAGCTGCATTCAGGGGCACATATTCATTTGTTTCTGTGTTTTTTAACATTTAAATTCATACAATTATAAGACAAATTAAATATTTGTCCACTTTTTCTAGTTTTGCTATTAGAATATAATATAAAGTCAAACAAAGCATTGTCTGTTTTGTTTGTATGTTCATCCTGAACTAATAATCCTATAGATTTTTCTTCTTCTTGTGTATCTCTAAAAATTGATATACTTTTGATAACTTTCAACAATAGATAGAAGACAGAAGGTTAAAAATTGTATCTCAGCAGAGTCACTTATTCAGTCTCTAAAGTGTTATTTTAACTCTGTTTTGAGAGTTAAAACATGAAGTCTGGCACAGTGTTAAATATTTTAACTATTTTAAAAATGTGGATTTAATTCTAAAGAGTGTGGACTATGTAAACCCTGAAAAAGTGTTGAAAATGATTCTGTGGGAGTCAATTTAACACTGGTCTTTGTGCTTTGAAGAGATGAAATATTTAAGATTTCCTGATCTTAAATGTGTGTGATAACAGTCTCGTCTTCTGTCGGAAGATATACACATATTAGACATTTTATTGTGCACCTCAAATGACAGCTGATGAAGATTTACTGGCAATATTTATATTTACAGAAGCAAATACTCTGTTTAACATATTTTGTGTATGTACATAGTTAAGATGTTTCAATTCAGGGCAAACTGTATACCTCTGTATATAGTACACTGAGTCTTTGATTGACTGATTGATTGATTATTCAATATTAATCTCTACATTTATGGGCGTTACACTACACATGTAGCCTTTGGTCAAGACCAGGATATGGTGGTGACATTCTTCTTGCCTTCATTAAATCTATTATTGATATTTAAAACAATTTTATATTTAATATATATTCACCTTCATATTCTATTATAGGCATACCAGTGACGTGACGAGGCCTTGTCGGTCACGTGGTTTTGACGTGTCGGACTTGGCTCGATACATTTTGCTACAAGCAGCTACTCTTTTCTTGGATCTGTAGCCGCTCGTGTTGCTTGTTTCGTCCAAACAGCGCACAAAATATCATGGAAGGCAGGGGTTACGGCTCTGGTAAATATAATCTGCTTAGCTTTTGTTTGACATTTGGCTATAGATATTGATAGTTACCCAGTTAGCCACATGCTTTGTTCCCCTGAAACATGACCAGTTTGTTAGCCGTTAGCTAAGCTAATGCCGTTTAAAAAAAAAACAAAAAAAACTCCCCAGCATAAGAGCCAGCCTTTAGCCGGTTGCAGCCTGAAACAAATACCTAGCTAAACAGTAGTCGTGTTGTATTTTCTTACCAGTTATTACAAAATATGCCAAGTACCAGTAGGTTTGTTTTAGCGAAAATTAAAAAAAAAAAAAGTCGTCAGCGTTACGCTAGGCCCATCGGCCACGATTAATGAAACACTGCTAGCTACGCGGCCCATCTCGCTGTCGGGCAGATTGTTTGCTAGCGATGCTAACGCAGACGACTTTATGGGCCTTGGGCGGTTTGTCACTTGCTCTGCCAAAGTTCGTTAGCTTATTCTTTTAAAATGGAGTCAATGTCGGAATAGTTTAAAGGCTAGCTGATAAAATGGCCGCCTCTGAGAAGATGCCTCTAAGTCTTTGGATTTAATTGCTGTTCCTTTCTGAACTGCACAACTCTATTAAGACCGAAAGCTTGCAAATCAATTGTCAAATGGTTATAGTTATAGCAGTGGATTCCACCTTCCTATGCTTTTGAGCGATTTGCGCTATTGAACAGCTCCTTGTAATAAATCCGCACAAGCTTGTGGACCTGTTAGTATAAAATTCCCAGTGCGTTTGTGTTATCAGTCCATATTCTCTCCTTTTGTAGGTTACTCCAGTTGGGGAGGTGGCGGTTCTGGAAGCAGAGGTAAGTTGGTACACTCAGCCCTGAATTACTGCTATTCATGAAGCAAGTAAGTAGTGCATGTTTATTCTGTTTAATTAATTTGTTTCCTCACAGGGAGTGTGTTATTCTTTTTGCCCCACCCCCTTTACTAGGTTCTGGTGGTTTCGATATGCACGGGGGAGGTTATAAGGATTCCATGTCTGGACTCGGAGGCTATGGAGGTGGCAGCAGCCACATGAAAAGAGGGCTCTCGGGAGCATCTCTGCTCTCATCGACGGGCACCCATGCAGATGCAGTCATTGCTAAGATTAACCAGCGCTTGGACATGCTCACTCAGTTGGAGGGGGGGTTTAAAGGGGGTCGGAGTGACAGGTAACAGTACTTTCCTTTTTATGCTTCATACCATCTTTCTTAGTAGGGTATCATTCCCACACATCCATGTGTGCCAAATTTGCATAACAAATTTGGCCCTCTGGTTGCTTGAGCGCATCGTCTCTTAGGCTACGTTCACACTGCAGGCGAAAGCGCATCAAATCCGATTTTTTTTGACCCTGTGCGACCCATATCCGATCATGCTATGACAGTGTGAACGGCGCAAATCCGATATTTTCAAATCCGATCTGGGTCACTTTCGTATGTGGTACTGAATCCGATACATATCCGATGTTTTAGAAAGCGACTGCTGTTTGAACGGTCATGTCGCATTAAATCCGCCTTTTACGTCACCGACACAAGACTGAAGCCAATTATCAGCGCCAGAGAAGACATCACGAACACTTCCTGGCCATCCAGTGTAGATGTCAGTGAAACTGTTGGGAAGACAACGTAAACATTTTATTTGTACTGTATAATCTGCAGATTCTGACAGAAATCTGCAACTATCCTTTGAAGCACCGCTCCTCTCTTAAACAGCAATAAGGATCATTATTAGGTTATTTACATTATTATGTAAATAACTAAATAACTTAAAGCAAAAATTGGGAAACGTGAAGTCCGAAGTCTTTATATTAAGAGCCATCAGTCAAACAATACTGTTGCTCTGGGTCTAAACTGAGCGCGTTGTGTGTGACATCTTCTTTTGCGCATGCGGGCCGCTTTGAGCGTTCACACTAGAGCGCGTTTGCTGTCGCATTTTATTTGTAGTGTGAACGAGCAGACAAAAAAAATCGGATTTGATCAAAAAATCGGAATTGAGCATTAAGACCTGCAGTGTGAACGTAGCCAAAGTGTCACGTCATGTCTGGCTGATGTCAAGTTACCACTTTGTTCTACAGTTGTCTCAGTAAATGCTTAGGCCTTCTAATAGCCGTTCTAATTTTAAAGTCCAGCATTAGGACCAATTCACACCTGGCTGCCCTCCTAGCTTGCGATTCTCCACTGATTCTGAAGAACAGTTATTCACAGTGGTTGGGGGTAAAACAAACAAAGGTATACCACTGTTTGCAGAGACTTTGAGAGTTGATATTCTTTGGAAATTGTTGAGGTTGCACCAGCAAATTGTGCTGTTTTAGTCTTTGTTACGGCATTACTGTTGCACTCAATCCTTGTTGGAAACAAGTTGCCTCAATTCCCGCTTGATGAGAAGATCGTATCGTCCAGGCTGCATTTGAATGCCTCAGCATCTGAGGATGCATTGTTTGCTCCCATTTGCTATGCTGCAGTATCCCTCATTTATTGAGAAGAAAATGATGATGTGATCCTTTAAACCAAAGACATTGTGAAATGCATGGTCCCCTGTTGGAGGTGCAGTTACAGACCAGCTTTTCCATTTGTTACAAACTGACATTGTTGCATATAAAGCCAATCCATCTTTATTTAAAACTCTGAGCATTGCTTTTGTCCCGGCTTTGTGTTTGTGTTTACACACGTTGTTTCTCTCATCCTCTGTGTGACCTAACCCTGTCTTCTGGCTTTAGGTTACTGAAGAGAGATGGGTTTACAGGTGCCCTGATAATGCCTTGTTAAGCTGAAATGTTTATTTAAGGATGCTCAATGTATTTACAGAAACACAATCTCCCCTTGAAAAATGCCCAGTATATATGTTTTGTTTTTTTTGTATATAAACCCCTTTTCATCAGTATTTATTGTAATTGAGTCAGTTCCCAGGACACTTTACTTCTTGTGGATTCTGATGGACCATGTTCATGTCTGTTCAGGGTTTTACAGCCCATCCTTTAAAAAGGAGGGAGGCTTAAAAAATTAACTGCATTTCCCTAATCTGCAGTAGACTTGAGATTTTAAAAACAAGAGGAATAACCTTTCAATGTACCACAAGCACAGTGTTTAAGTTGTTGTGGATCATTAATTTTTGATCTAATTTGTTTTCTGAAATGAAGCTGGGAGTGACAAGAAAACATGGAGAAAGCGAGACCACAGAGGAGAAGGAATAGCAGGTGGAGAAATCCAAACCTGGCTGCCCCTCTGCCTCCCTTGCTCTCTGCTCTTCTCTACCAACCCTCTTCCTCCCTCCTGCAGGTTTGACCAGTACGAGTCATTCGACTCGCGCTCCTCCGCTTTTGCCTCCTCCCGAGATCTCTACAGATCTGGCGGCGGTAGCTATGGTTTTGGTGATGGCCGGGAGGACAGCATGCTGTTGAGTCAGCGAGGAGGCCAGGGCTTCGGAGGGGGACTTGGGCTAGGAGGAGGAGGAGGCTTTGACAGCCCCTCCTCTTCCTATGGAGTCGCTAAAATGCGACAGAATATGAGGGAGTCCTTCACCAGTCCCCAAGGAGGAGGTTCTGGAGGTGGAGGATGGGCTGGAGCAGGCCGACGTTCCCCCAGAAGGGGTGGAAGCGCCGGGGGTCGAGGAGCTACTGGAGGGTTTGGAAACCGCAGGTCAGACCCCACTCCATTAAGCGGAGGTTTGCGGGGAAGTGGTAGCGGTGGCCAGTCCCACCGTGGCCACTCTCCAGGAGGTGGTAGAGGAAAGCTCCCTTCCCTCCTGTCCAACCGCATGTACCCTGAGAGTGGGGGCTTCCAGGGTTCTACTCAAGGGCCTCACGACTTTCCTGGGAGGCATTTTGGAGGGGGCCCACGGGCTGGCCGGCAGCGAGGCCGCAAGAGACCCCTTAACAAAGTAAGTACCTCCAGCCAAATAAGACCTCCTCAGATACCTGGAAAAAGTTAAGCCCTTTCTAATTCCCTCCTTTTGTATTCTCAGTCAACTGGCAAGTCTTGCTAAACTGCCTGTGCCTGCTATTTGCTACCTAAAGCAGTTTGTCACAGATAGTGCCCAACACATATTTGCAGTATCACTTGCCCTTCTAGTTCCAGAAGAAAGTAACTGCCCTGCATCCACAGTAACGACAAATCCCACATTTCCCCACACAATTCATTGCCCTGATAACTGTCCGGATGTTGATTTTTTTTTTTTTTTTTTTTTTTTTTCCATTAAGTAGCTTAAATAGATTTTTCCCTTTTCTTTCCTTTGCCCCAATTCTGGCTTGCCTTAAGATGAGGCTAACACTATTGATGTGGAAATGCCACGAGGAGAATATGAACCTTGCCAAACATTAAGTCTAGCATCTATTAGTGTTTAATTCTAAGTTGAAGGTGTATTGTCCAGGTTTGTATTTATTTTTATTATCACTAAATGCATTTGTGTGCAAACTGATTTCTGTGTACTGTAGCAGGTGAAGCCACAGCGGGATATTCAGAAGAAAAGAAAGCAGACCCCGACATCAGGTGATGAGCCAGAGTCGAAGATGAACAAGACGGACAGTGCCGAGTCAGAGGCTACGCAAGGTACTGTTTTTGTCGACTGTGCTATTCTCAAAAGACCTCATTACTTGGCAGATATTTTGGTGTCTTTCTTGGTCTTATGTGTGTTCTCCGTGTTCTTAGAGCAACCAGAGAAAAACGGCGACGGTGGTGAGCCAAAGACAACAGCTGCTGCGGTTAGTGGATCAGCCTTTTGTCAACAGTGGCATTTTAAAGGTTTATTGTATTACTTTAGGATCTAATTAACTTGTCCCAGGAAATTGCTTTAAGCAACCGGTGTACAGTTTCAGATGGAAATAATAATTTAAATGTAAATGAGGATGAGGAGGTTTTACAAAACAGACAAAAAGGCTAAACGCGATGTTCTTTTTTTCCTTCATGATCAAACAATGTCACAGATTTGAGTTGAATATGTGTTGCAAATATTTATGACAGCATGGCTACATCCAGCAATACACATCTGTTAAGTTCAGATGATGGAGCTATTTTTGACTTCTTTTTTAATTTTTTTTTATTTCTTTGAGTAATGAATATTTTTCTTTGCAGGAGACCAAACCTGCTGAAGAAGGTGATAAAGGTAAGCTTAACTCCAGTGACTCCTCACTGACATTCTGTTTTTTTTATTTTGGGTTAACTGAAGATGGTGGAAACCCAGCATTGGTTTTTGGGTTTTTTCTTTGCGTATAGAGGTTTCTCCAGATTCTCTGAATCTTTTGATATTGTGTTTCATTATTTCTTTAATTATTTCTATACAGTTAAATAATTTATTTACAATTTACACTGTCTCTGTTTTTGTTTTTTTGTGGGGGGTTTTTTTTGTTTTTGTTTTTGTTTTTTGATTGGGGTTGTTCATATACGCGTCTTCTGCACTTTTGCTCCTGATTAGCTGCATCCAAACTGGAAGAGAAGAAAAAGCCACAGGGCAAACAGACACCGGCCCAGGGTCAGGACAGACACCCAAAAATGAGGAAGAGACGAGGATTCCTGGAAAGGTGAATTTACAAACTCCTAGAAAGTTCTTTCAACTCTCATTTGCTGTTTTTGTTTTCAATCTCACCTGTGGCTCTTTCTGATGGGCTTTTTTCACTAAGACTTTAAATATTTTTCCAGGGTGATGTTTGCATGTTCTGTGTGCAAGTTCCGTTCGTTCTACAAGGAAGAAATGGAGGCTCATCTTGAGAGTCGCTTCCACAAAGACCACTTTAAGTTCCTTTCCAGCCAGTTGTCCAAGCCCACTACAGACTTTTTGCAGGTAACTCAAATTTATTGGAAGTCATATTTATGATTAATGAAGAACCGAAACTGAAGAAACTTGCCAATCATAGGCTTTTAGAAATGTTACATTTCTGAGCCAAATTTCAGGGAAGTGCTTGTTGTAAATATACTAAAACAATTTGGAGTGTGGTTAAATGGAAAAACACTTCTGGTTGAATCTGCTGAAATATTTATGCAGTGATCTTCCAGAGCCGACGCGTGATTTATACATGTATGCAAGAGTAAAGATATTGGGCGAGGTAAACGTTTCATGAACTGTAAACTGAAAAAAAACCTTTCGTTTGTAGGAGTATTTGCAGAATAAGTTTAAGAAGACAGAGGAGAGGGTGAGCCAGCTGGAGAACCACAGTGCTGCAATCTGCCAGGTGTACAAAGAGCAGGACCTCACCAGGGGTAAGCAGAAACTCCTGCTGTGTGTTGAACTGAAGATGCGCATGGATTGCTCACTACAGATATTTCTCTCACGCTTGTACAGAGCTTGGAATGGAGCACTTTATGAGGAAGGTGGAAGCTGCTCACTGTGCAGCATGTGACCTTTTCATTCCCATGCAGCCCCACCTGATACAGAAACACATCAAGTCTCCTGACCACAACTACAACCGCAAGGTACAGCAGGTCTTCTGCAAATGGACTGCCCCACAAGCCTATATGTTTAAAAGGACAATACTACATTCAAATCAGTGCCCTTTTATTTTTATCGCCGTCCTTCGGGTATCATCGTTATTATTTTGGTGTGGCTTGTCTGGTTCTGGAGATATCGGCGGTATAAATGGATCTAAATAGCACGCAGTGCATCCAAAAATAATAATAATTTCAGCATCATTGAGAAAGTCCACAAATGTTGTTGTGACCAGTTTCATGTAGTAACTGTTTTCTTCCAACTACACCGTCCTGTCATTCTGCAGAATGTGTTTCATTTAATTGGCAGATGTAGACAGTAGAAGAAAATGATTTGTATATGAAGCTGCTTACACAGCAATGTTTGTAGGCTGCGTGAAACTGGGTCCTGATTTCTGTAGAGACATTGCTGCTGACCTTTTCACTGAAGCACTGAAGGTCAGAGGTTGGCTAATATTGATTCTGCCTTATCAGAAAACATTTACAACTTCAGACTGTCAGAGGATGGGGTAACAGTTTGTCCCATCCACTTCGTTTGTGCAGTGCCTTTTTTTTTTTTTTTCTCAAATGCAGTAACTCTGCGAAGTCCTGCACTAATGTTACAAATGGTGCCACAGAGCTGAGGCTATTGTTTACGATGTTTTGTTCTGACATGGAAATGTTGTTTATTTGAAGGGTATGATGGAGCAGTCCAAGCGGGCCAGTCTGTCGGTTGCTCGAAGCATCCTTAACCACAAACTCATTGGCAAGAAGCTGGAGAGCTACCTCAAGGTATGCACAGAGTCCTGTGTGGGCTTGCATCACAGAAATAAATGTGATTATAAATATGCACCAACTACTTGTATGTATATATTTATTTATTTATTTGTAAACACAAAGAACAAAAGACCGGTCGTGTCAGTAAATGCACTGTTAAGAAAAAAGGGAACTTATACTTGGAAAAAATCTGATTAATAACATAACACTTTGGAGGTTTGCATCAGCTGTATGGGTTGTAGTGTGCAGAAACTGTCTGATCCAAACATGCATAACTGACCATGAGTGCAGTGGGTCAAAATGTCATTATTTTTCTCAATTCTTTTATTTCGTCAGGGTGAGAACCCGTTCACTGGTAACCAAGATGAACAGGATCCAGAAGACAGCATGGCAATGGACGTATCTGAGTTGGAGGTCACAGGCGAAGCGGCAGAGAGCCAGGCGGAAGGAGAACCTGCCAAAGATGAGCCTGCTCCTGAGGGGGAGATTAGCAAAGAGGTGGTCGAAGGAGAAGCAGGAGAGACTGCTGAAGCAGCAGAAGCAGCAGCAGCATCAGAAGCAGCAGCAGCATCAGAAGAAGCAGCAGCATCAGAAGAAGCAGCAGTAGCAGGCACTGAAGAAGAGGGGGAGGAAAAGATGGAGGAGGAGCAAAAGATGGAGGAGGAGCAGGGGAACCAGAATGAGGAGAACCAGGATGAAGAGGAAGGTTTTGAAATTGGGGAGGAAGAGGATGAGGGATATGTGGTTCATGATGAGATTGGTGAAGAGGGATTACACGGTGACTTGGGAGATGAAGGATTGGAGGCAGCAGTGCACGAAGAGGAAGATGCCAATGATCATGAATGATTTCTGCTCTGTGTGAGAGAGAGAGTGAGAGAGTAACCTTTCCATCTGAACATCTGTTTGGACCAGTCTATGACCTGTACTGTCCAGTTTGACTGCCACATGTATTGTGGATTACATATACCTGCTCCCGTCATGTTTCACTGTCAGTCTGAGCTTGTTGTTTGAGTTTGATAAAAAGCAGTTGCACATTTTGTCTACTGCTCTTCTTCTTCACTTTCTTGCAGAGATTTACATGAAAGCAAATGTCAAAAATAGTAACTCTTGTCTTCTGCATGCATACAAAGTTAGGGGTAGACTTCGTTTTAAATATGAGAGTAGACCGGACGTGTGGTTTACCCTTCCTCAGTCT
This sequence comes from Haplochromis burtoni, assembly GCF_018398535.1. NCBI lineage: Eukaryota > Metazoa > Chordata > Actinopteri > Cichliformes > Cichlidae > Haplochromis > Haplochromis burtoni. The sequence goes on along the minus strand of NW_024582614.1, from coordinate 575,403 downwards.
CAATGCTGAACTGATCTGTTCCCAGGAGCTTTGTACTCTGTGCAGACATGAGAGGCATTGTTGGACTTTTCATTTCAACATTGGCAAGAAGACACATGAGCATATTTATGAAAACGTCAAAGTAATTTTTTTTGTTGTTGTTGTTGTGCCTTTTTGTTAAAATGTAAGTTGTTTAGAATTAAGAAATTGCGGCTATTGTAACATTGAGATATATTGTGTACTTTTTTGGGGGGGGGTCCAGAGTTTACACATTGTTATGGCTTTCAGGCCTTTCCCAGTATTGATGAATGACTGTTTTCCAAGCTTTTGGATAAATCTATTAGGAGGAGGGCTTTTTAACTCTGCAGGTGGGGCTGCCTGAGATGATTGAGGGGACTGTTTGTAGGATAAGCGTGCAACATTTTGAATATCATTCGGAATATTTTCAGTCATTTTAGTTTCATCTCGGTCTGGGAAAGAAATAAACTCGTTGACTAAATCAGTTTCTTTGTGTTAATTCCTAAATACAAGTGAAATTAACTCAGTGGCTGCTTAAAAGGTGCCTTTACTACTTTGGCATCGATTCAACGAGGTGCTGGAAACGCTGCTCATGGATTTTTGATTCATAATGATGATGACAGCTGAATCTCCTGTTACATCACAGCCCTAAGGTGCTCTATTGGATTGAGATATGGTGACGGTTGAGGTGATTTGAGTACAGAGAGCTCATTATTATGTTTGAGAAAGTGTGCCAAAAAAAATTACCCTAACACTATAATGCCACCAGCCTCCTGAAGCATCGAGAGAAGGCAGGATGGATCTGTGCTTTCATGTGGTTTACACCAAACTCCGAGCCTGTCGAAATATCACAGCAGCAATCCGCTCATCAGACCAACAATATTTTTCCAGTCTTGTTGATTTATCCTGTGCAAACTGTGACCTCAGTTTCCTGTTCTTAGTTGACAGGAGTTGCATCTGGTGTGGTCTTCTGAATAGAAAAGAATCGCTCTCTTTTTCTACATGTCTTTATTATAAGAACAATGAAACACAGTTTGCGATCTCTCCGTTGTGTGTAATACATAATAACACAGGCATTTACATTTACACAAGAAAGATGTGTACAAGTTAGTGCTGCTAGTGTAGTTCAACATTTAACATGTTACACATTCAGAGATGCTCTTCTGCACATGCCGTAAACATCTAACCTCAACAAGGCAGTTTTTCACAGAGAGCTGCCACTCGCTGGATATTTTCTGTTTCAGAGCATCCTTTGTAAACTCTCGAGATGGCTGTGCGGGAAAATCCAGACCATCAGCAATGCCCATCTAGCATTAACAACCCTTCCACGTTTAAAGTCACTGAAGTCTGGATTTCAGCAGGTCGTCTTGGCCATGTCTACATGCCCAAATGCACTGAGATATTGCCATATGGTTAGTTGAGATATTTGTGTTAACAAGCTGGTGAACAAACATACTTAATGAAGTGGCCAGTAAGTTTGAATTGGAGAAGGACTGCATGTGTAGACCTTTAACGTAAACTGAGCAGGGTATCAAAAGCAAATCATCTAGCAACCAGACTTATCACATTTGTGATGTGTACATATTCACTGCTAATTTTGCACATTTTGATGCAGACTGTTGACCACAATTCTGATAACCTGTTGCAGAGGTTGTTTTGATACTGTGCTTTAATTTAACACCATCCCAACCACTAGGTGGTGTACCTACTCCCTCCTACCCAAGCACTGATAACAGTTTTCATAAACATGAGTGGTACAATATCTTCTAGGACACAGGAAAAGGCAGAAAAGCACAATTTACCGCCATTATATCCATCAGTATTCAGCTGGATTGACATCTTCATGACTTTCACACTTACCAAACAGTAGAATGAGCCCTCATGCCACTCACACAGCATTACATCTGGAAGACCCCGCTCCCATCAAGATCTAAACATCTAATTACGCACAACAACCGTGCGCACACGGGCCTGAGATCAAATCGGGCAATAAAAGGTTATTTGCAGTAGGTCGATAAGCTGTATAACAAATTGTCAAGTTTTAGAAATGCTTTTAACTTCCGTTGTGTTCTCTATAGTTTGTAGAAAACGTATTTACAGAGGAAACAGATGTCAGCTCGGTGGCCTACGTGCCGTCCGTGCCGTGCACATTTAAGCTGTCAGCTTGTTTTCTACTAACTAAAAACAGGTTTTAGTGTACGCGCACTTTTTACTCGGTTATATATTTAGACCCACTCGTTTAGTAAAGTGAACACCGACCTGTCTCCTGACTGAAATGATTACAAGCTATTGCGTGATGTTAACCCAGGAGAGAGGGGAGGAGTTGTAGGTGACATTTGTTGGCCTGCCCCCCGTGCGTCTGACGTCATTGACGTGAAACGGGACTGTTTGTTCTGGATTTGGGGCGAGGAAGGACTGTGAACGCTGACAAACGACTGAAGAAGGTAAAAATATCATTTTTCGCCTTCGTGTGGCTTACGTTCGTACATCAAACGAAAGCTTACGACCCCGGGGATCAGATAAAACCCTTACAGCGGGCATCGGTGGCATATTTCCCGCGCGCTCAGTGAGCGCTTCGGGAAGCGGAGCATGAGCTGTCTTCGCAAGGCCTTGCACCGGTTCGGGCACGCGATACAGCTCATTTTTTTAGCTTTTAGGCGCGAGCGACTTGGTGTTGTTGTACATATTCTGCGTTGTGTCTTTCTCCTTTTAACGCTCGCGTAAAGGTCGTTTTTGTAGCAGCGGGCGCTGTCTGTTGTCAGTGTGCACGTTAGCTACATGTCGCTAACATGCTAGCGAGCTAGCTGCTAGGCTGTTTGTTTGTAGCCCCGTAGGCCGTATTCGTGACACAAGTTACGTTCTCTTGGTAGCGTAGTAAAGGCGCTATGGCGCAGAAGCTCATGTGAAATGTGACGTACGTCATTTCGAGAATATCAATCCCGTCAAAGTTGTATTCTGAAACGCAGTTTACGTGCGCAGCTGTCACTTGAGCATAGTGGAAATGGCGATGCGCCGACATGGAAGGTTAGCAAAGGAAAAGCTGAGGAGTAAAGTTGTTTTGCAACAAATTGGGTCGTTTTTATGATCCGGTTACCGGTAGATACTAAGTAGTAGCAGTATGTGATACATTTCGCAGTATCGTTACGTCTAGTGGCTTTATCGATAGAATATTTGATTTGTTGTTGATCAGATTACCTGCGACACTGCTGCGTTCTTAACGTGCTGTGTATGTTGTGTGTAGTTCTATGCAGTTACGTAGTTTGGAGAATGACTTGGTCTTTCGTGTATTTTCCCGCAATATTTATTTATTTTGTCTCAAGCACTCGCTGCAGTGCTAATTGCTGCCCAGTTAGAATTATTATGCATATATTACACGTCTATATTCATTGATAAGGTAGTTATCAACATCCAATCCACTTAACTGGTAAATGTAGGGAACAATTATTCACTTATTTAATGTTTGTTTGTTTTTGTTTTTTTTAACTAATGACGGATCTGTAGCTGGAATATGGATCTGTAACGGGTAACAGGCATAGAAAGAGATGTAAATAAAGCTTTTGGTCTTTAGTAGAAGAAACTGTCAGGGTGATAACAAACTAAATGTTAGCTGTTGTCTCTGATTCATTCATTTTGTCTCACTCAGAAATTCCTTTGACCTTTGATCTCAGGGGGTACCAAAGGTCATCTGAAGCATGCCAAGGTTGTAGGTCAGGCAGAGTTCAGTTTTAATGCAAAAGAGTACCATATTAGCTCCTGTCACCTAATTTGTTCTAAGTTTGCTGTACATAAACAGTAGCACAAAAGACCTATGAAAACATGCATATATAGGACGCCCCCCTCCCCGAAATCCTGAGTTATTGTTGCAAACTGCTCCATGTACTAGATGTTGACTGGGATAAAGAAGAGTAATGTGCCTGTATCATCCAGATGAGGGCTTTCAATTCTGTGTTTTGTGATGTGGAAGTGTTGTTTTCTATTGTGACAGTTTCAATTTTGAAAAAGGGCAGTTTGCACGAACAAAATCCAACAAACTACATAAATTGACTCTAATTCAATTTGTTATCTCGGTCTCTCACAGGTGTGACACTCGACTCTCTGTGTGTTGTGGTTTTTGTGCTGCCGCAGCGTGTCACTAACAAACATCCCACATCACCCTGGGAAGTTGCCACCTCCCCAACTGAGATATGATCACACAACTGCTTTAGACCACAGCTGCACAGCTACAAACATGTAAGTCCACCAAAAATAATTGGCCTTTGAGTTGAGAGAGTTTAATGATGAGTTTTTTCTGCAAGATAATTACCAGTTTGTTTGTTTGTTTTTCATCTGTGATTAGAAAGTAAATACACTTGCATTGTATTTTCAGCTTTTAAAAAGTCGCCATTATCATAAAACTTTTCCATCAATCAGACTTTACCAAGCCATTCTTAAACCTGAACCCCAGTTTTATCTTGCCTTGTGTATAGTTATTATTAATATTACAAAATTTCTGATATTACTAACAAAACCTGAGTCTTAGATAAGGTATGCATTTGAAGTTCTGCCTCATCCTGTTGAGCTGTTCAGTCAATTCCTTCTGTAAATATTAGTGCATTTTTGTTGTTTTGCCTAAATTACAAATGCATGATTGATTTAAAAAAAAAATACTCCAAGCTATGGATTTGTTTTGTAGTCTTTGTGCTTTTAGGACAAGTAAATGCTCTGCATTGTTTGTGGATATTTTATAGCTGGTGAAGCATGTAATGTGTTTACACTTCTGCTTCCATTTGATGGATCAGAAACTTTGCAGGTTAACAGTCATAACGGTATTTGATCTTAAGCAATGATTCAATATTTATTCCCAGATGCTTTAAACTAAGAGTTTGATGTTGATGTGGAATGCATGCTTTTTGTTTGTGCACATAAACACACGTTGAGTCCTCAGTGCCTGATCCCAGTTTTCGTGCAGTAGTTTCAAGCACATGATGACAAAATCAGATACTGAGTTTGAGCCACAGCTTAAAGAGCAGTGAATGTGTCAAAGATGAGATCTTTATTGTTTTCTTGAGCGGGGTGAAAAAGATTGACCCTTTGCCAAGTTGCCTCTCGTTCTCACGCAGAGACCTTTGGCGATGTACTGTAGAAGAAAATGCTCACACTGGGTTGTGGTCGTGAGTAGGGATGGGTATCGTTTAGGTTTTATCCGATACCAGCACCAAACCGGTACTTTTGAAACGGTGCCGGTGCTTAAACAGTGCTCGAACCGGTGCTTAAAGAATGGAGAACACACACTTTGTCCAAAAACCTCTCATGTTCAGCTGTTTGTTTGTTTTTTGTAAAAAGATAACAATGTTGGCCTTTTCTGCAGCTATAGGGGATTTATGGTATCACTCTTGGCTAGAAGCAGTGCTTAAACAATGGAAAAAAACACCAATTTTGTCTAAAAACCTCTCATGTTTAGCTGTTTCCCACTTTTTCTTTGGTCATTTTAGCCTTTTTGGCCAGGGTGAAGGGAGTATCTGCCATCAAACAAGAGGACAGCCGCATGTAACTACGACGGTGTTTGCTAGTTCACCTTACATGCATTAATGTAATAACGTGGTTACACACGAACAACATTAAGCTACTCACGCAGAGAAGAACGGCTGCTGCTGCCATCATCATCCGTCATCATTTGTGCTACACTGGCAGGGCTAGGGGCCAGGACTCTCCTCTTTGGGTTTTTGGGGGATGTTGCTAACTCTGGGTCCGATAACAGGCACCACTTCTGCAGTAGATGTGCACGGTGTGAGGTCTCGCAGCAAGCTATCAAATACAGCGCATTTCTCGGCTTTTAACAAAATGCTATACGTCGCCAGGTGTTTCATCAGATTCGAGGAGTTACCTCCTGCACAGTATCAGCTTAAAGCACTTGTTGCAGGCTGCTGAGTTTGCATCTTTTGCTGTGAAGTACAGCCAGACTTTTTATTCTGTAGCTCTGCTCTAAAAGAACGAACGTACCTGGGCCCGCCTACTATCCTCTGAAAGGCGGGCCCAGGTACGCCAAACGATTGGCTAGAATCTAAAGTGTATGACATCTCAGGAAAAAAAGCACCGACATCTGCGCTGCTTTTCGGTCTGGTTACTACCGTTTATGTCAGAACCGGTGCCATTACCGGTACCCATCCCTAGTCGTGAGACAGATAATTGAGACAGAACGTGTAAAAAGTGGTCTGATCTAGATAGTGGGGTGATAGGAGTTCAGATTCAACGTGTGGCAGTAATGCTAAATGTGAGATACATTCTGAGAAAGTCATGTCAAAATTCTCATAACGGCTGCAGAGATAATGTTTTCCTCTGTGGTTCTTTCAGAGAGTCACGTGAGGAGTGGAATGGCCTGAAGGGGTTCCCCCCGGTCCCACCTGCCCCTGCCAGGTCCAATCTGCCTAAAGTGTCTGCTCAGCCACTGCAGCCCACCTCTGCGATGGGGGACGGACTGGAGGCAGGCAGCAGCCAGAACCCTCCCTCCGCCCCACCGCCTATCCCCTTCAACCCTCCACCCCCCGAAACATGGAACCCCTCCAGACCCAAACGACAGACCAACCAGCTGCAGGTAGTAGGACGTTGATTTGTGAACCATGTCTGCTAGTAAAATGTCAGTTTCACTTATTTAATGTGTGTATAATAATTTTTTTGTTTTTGCTCTTTTTCAGTACTTGCAAAAAGTGGTATTGAAGACATTATGGAAACACAATTTTGCCTGGCCCTTCCAGGCTCCTGTAGATGCCATCAAACTCAATTTGCCTGTGAGTCACGTGTGTGTGTTTGTTTCAGTGTGTGTGTGCAATAAGAGTTGAGCACAAAGATAGCTCTGTAACAACTAGTAAATGAATTCCATATGCAAAGTTTCACACAGTAGGACCCGGTGATGGTGGCACCCTGCAGTAAAACATGTCGCTGCCTTTTCTGCTTTTCAGAAAGTGTGTTTTTCTTTTCTGCATTTCCTCATTTGACACTTTGCGACACGTCACATTGACTATTTCAGTTAAGTAGGGAAAAAAAACTCTCCTGCAGTCTTCTGTGGTCTTCTAGTTATGGTTACCAAGGAGACACACAAGGTAGTACCTTTAGTCTTGGCACTGACTTTTTGCTGCAGGTGTTGGTTTTTCAGAGGGAGGATGTTAAGGATGCATGTAGGGCTGTGACTGCTGTTTTTGCTGTTGTTAAATTATGTGCTGTGATTGGAGGGTGATCTACTAACAGTGCAGTGATTTAGATACAAAGAAGCAGCCAGTTTATTTCAATAGCAACCAAAATTCTGTCAAGAAAAGCACAAATTAGAGGCTCAAGAAGCAGCAGACACCATGAAGGACTGAGTAATGTACTAATGAGAAGCGTATTACAGGGTAAGCACAGATCTGTTCAGCAGTTCAGATCAATGACAGGCAGCCGAAGGAGGATCGTTCTGTTTTTGATCCAAGGGTAGCTGATAGAAACTGTCAGAAACTGACTGTGTGACATTGTGACTGAGACTCAGGTGGAGTGCAGGATTGAGCTGGATCAAGCCTCCATCTCATTATGAACTATTTCACAATATAAACGTGAAATCTGTGAGTAACAGCTGACCCGTGCCATGTGCAGAAGACTACAAAACTTGATTTACCTCCAAATCTTGAGCCTCTGATTTCTTAATTAAGACACTGTTACTGTGCCACATACCTAAAAGCACACATCAGTCTGGGTTATTTTGTTTTGTTGTGATACTTCACAGTAAGTACAGTTAGACACAGTATGTTTAAAAACACATTCACTGTTTCATAAGTAGTTGTATATTGATAGATATTAGTTTGTAACAGATCCAAGCAGAGAGAAGTTCAGTTGTCCTCAGTAACAGTGGTATTACTGAGAAGCAGGTTTATGTAGGGCTCCGCTCTGACCTGCGTTCCTTTTTTTTCTTAAAAATTGAGACTTTTGTAATGAAGTGATATTTTTCATCTGTTGTTGTTGTTTTTGTTGTTGTTTATAATAATAATAACGTATACTTTATTGATCCCCGTGGGGAAATTCCTCTCTGCATTTACCCATTCACTCAGTGAAGCTCAGTGAGGTTTACATGACCTGCAACAGGATAATTCAGATTATTGTAACAATTTTTTAGTCCATCTTCTGAATGTTGTAGTTTTAATATGGCAGTAAGTTCATATTAGTTTTCCTGAAAACCTTTCCCTGAACTCAAGATATTTTCCATTGAAATCAAGGAAAATTGGTTTGGAGAAAAAAAAAAAGATGGGAGGTCATTTTTGGAGGAATATTCAAAGAAAATAAAGGGATGTCTTCTATGTATGAAAACAGAAGTGCTTTAAACCTAGAGTTTCTTTAATGTCCATTAAAATGAATGCAAAAAAGATTCCAAAGTCTTTAAAAATGTATTTGGAAAATGGTGCTCGGCTCCCTTAATCTTTGACCTCTGATAATTTTGTGGGCTATTTCACTAGTTTCACATTCATTCAGTAAATAGTCATTATGAGAGTCGGAAAGGAGGATTATCCAAATTCAAAACACAAAGATGGTGACAAGGAAAATGCTGAGCGCCGGGCTTGAGAATGGAATTTCACTAGCCTTTTGTCTATTCAGTAACCCATAAACTGAGTTCAGTCTATAATCCTGAGCAGCTTTCCTGAGTTACTTTACATGGTAAATATAATTCTTTAGGATCCTATTAGCATAGTATTTAAACTTGTGCAGGGAATAGCCAGTTTTCTTATGAATGTCATTCCCTTGAGGAACTGGATGAGCTTTTAATTCTAATGTTTTCTTTCAACTCTCTTAATTATTCTTCTGTCTAGCTAAAATACTAATACTTGTTTCCCTGCTCTTCTTTAAGGACTATTATAAGATCATAAAGAATCCTATGGACATGGGCACGATTAAAAAACGCCTGGAGAACAACTACTACTGGAATGCCCAGGAGTGTATCCAAGACTTTAACACCATGTTCACAAACTGCTACATCTACAACAAGGTCAGCCACATTAGAAGTTCCGCACACATGCGACTGCCCTGCTCAGCGACATTAAGAGACGTGGATTGTGGCTAATGTGCTCTGCGGTTTTCATCTGTTTGTGTGTTTAGCCCGGGGATGATATTGTCCTAATGGCAGAAGCCTTGGAAAAGCTCTTTCTCCAGAAGATTACAGAGATGCCGCAGGAGGAGACTGAGATTGCTGTGGTTACAAAGGGACGCAGAGGAGGCAGGCAGGACACAGGTATTATTTTAGCATCGTTCATTTGTTTTTCTGTGAAGCAGAAGAATTCTTCTTGCTGCTTTCCCTCAGTAGAATTGGTACTCCAACTTTATGCCAGAGGATGTGATTCTACTTCCTGGTGTACACTTAAGACTTCATGGAAGAGTTTCCATGCGTCACCAGCAGTGATATGCAAATGCTGCTAATCTAGCCAGCTCAGCTGGTATGTTTGGTTTCATTGTTGTCTGCTCTCCGCCACCCACTAAATCAGCCACACCTCATATGGAACTTTTATTGGGAAATCAGGTTTTGGTTATGTCATGCCTGTTGGTGATCTGCTTTAAACCTGTTGACCTAATGTTTAGCTATGCTAAAGTTTTGTCTTTGTGCTGCTCTCGTGTTCTTCCTTCTAGGTCTGATTTCAAAATCAGATTCAGGACATGACTCATCATCCCCCTCTACCACCCCGCATACACGAGGCTTTTCGTCCCCTTCAACCACTCCACATACCCGTGCTGCACCCGCCCCCCAAGGTTCTCCTGCCTTACCCCTGAGGTTGGACCAGGTGCTGGTCCAGCCTCTGGTCCAGCCTCTGGTCCAGCCTCTGGTCCAACCTCTGGTCCAACCTCTGGTCCAGCCTCTGGTCCAACCTCTGGTCCAACCTCTGGTCCAGCCCCTGGCTCAGCCCTTGGCCCAGCCTCTGGTCCAGACTCTGGCCCAGAGTCTAGCCCAACCTCACCTTCCCCGTGTGCCTCCAACAACCACAAACCATGCGCCCCATCTGGGGCCTCCATTCTCCCTCACCACTTCAGACGTCCTGGCCCAGGGAATGACTTCAGTTCCACCTCCGACTGTGACTCACCCAGGCCTCCATCCTACTGCCCCCATACTGCAAAGTTCGCCTGCTCTCATCAAGGTAAGACAACATCTATTGTTACAAAGACACTTGCTGATGTGTTTTTTTTGTTTTTTTTTCCAGACTGTGACCTCTAAACTCTTCTGTTCCAACAGCAGAAGAAGAGCCAGAAGAGGAAAGCTGATACCACGACACCCACCGCCAACGATCAGCTCAGTGAATCGTCTCCCATTTCTGCCGAGAACCGGCCGCGCAGAGACAGCAGCCGCCCATCAAAGCAGCCCAAAAGAGAAGCATCACAGCCAGACTCTCAGCATCAACTTGGAGGAGTCTTGGAGATGGGAGGGTCAGGAACACCGAAGCGCCAGGAGCAGTTACGTTGGTGTGCACGCCTCGTCAGAGAGATGCTGTCTAAGAAACACGTGGCATATGCCTGGCCTTTTTACAAACCTGTTGATGCAAAAGCTCTCGGTCTCCACGACTACCATGAAATCATCAAGCATCCCATGGATCTCAGCACCATCAAGGTGATTTTATTACAACATGTACAAACCTGTTTTTATAGTTAGGAAGGTTTCAGCCTGAGTCTGCCTGTGATAAAATTTGCTCTTGATACCAAAGCTTTTTGACATTTTGCTGGATTTCTTTGTTTAGTTTGCTTTTATTTAATCTTTTTACCACAAACATTTAAACAACTAATGAGCCACACAAACGTCAGACAGTGAATAATAATCAAGAGGATGTAAACTAGGTAATACCAAATAAATAGCTAAGCTTCAGCTTGATAAGTCAACTTTTAAATTGCCAACGTGCATGTCTCGTGTGTCTTTAAATTTGCAGAATTTTGATCGCTACCGTTTTGTTTTTTTAATCCCCTCCAGAAAAAGCTGGACAACAGACAGTACAGAGATGCTCAAGAATTTGCAGCAGACGTCAGGTTGATGTTCTCGAACTGTTACAAATACAACCCTCCAGACCACGATGTGGTTGCCATGGCACGCAAATTACAGGTAAACCACACATTTCACACACTGCAAACCGTAACCTACATTATATAACCTATATGTGCAAAAGTCTTTAGACCGCCCTCTAAATTTGAAAAAAAGCTCTTACCAAAATCTCATAGAAAAGTTTTGAACAATCACATAAAGTTCATAACCTTCTGTGCCCACACAATTTTGATCTTATTGTGCAAAGGTTTGATTGTTAGGTGACATGCTTTGCAGTGTGTGGATGTGGACAATTTCCTCGTTATATCATGACATCTTAATGAGTTTTAACGTCTTATTGTTTATTCCATGTGTTTGATTTGCATTTTGTAGCTGCTGATCTGAACTCTTGATATGTGTAACAAAGAGGTTTTGGTGTAAGTAAAAGACTTTTAAGTTAAAGCATAAACATTAAGCTGGAAAAAAGAAAGTCAGAGATGACCTATCAGTGAGACAGCAGAGATTTTGGGATTGGCTAAATTCAGGCCTGAAGATCATTGCAGAACCCAAGTGGATGATTGCAGGATTGTTTTCTTTGTAAAGCAGTACACCTTTGCAGCATCTATCAAGCTGGTGTTGATTGATGACTGCTGTAGGTTACAGAGTAGTTTTTCTTATGTAGAAAACTTTTAAGTCAGCACCAAAGTAAAGTGAGAGAAAAAGAGCATGCACTAGGGCTGTGCGATATGACCAAAATCTCATATCCCGATATTAAACATCTACCCAATAACGATATAAATCACAAAAATTTAACATTTTCTGTAAATTCTGTGAATCTCGGGTAGCTGAAGTGTTTCCAGCTGGGCGTCGTGTAGCTGGAGTCGAGTGTTTTAACCGATGCATGAAACTACACATTTTTAGACAGGTTGTAACGGCCGCCGTTTTCTTTGTGAGTATTTATTACACGGCGTGCTGCGGGGAAAAGCCTGTTCTAACGTTTGAGTCTAAGGTTTATTTTTTTAACACCCGGCGGCTCTTTTTTGCTTCTCATCCGTAAACACTCTGCATACTTTTTCACGTGATTCAGTTTATTTTGAAAAGTCTCAACAGGATCTTGAGCTTTATTGTGAAAGGTTTATGTGGAACATAAACAAGCGGACACGCGATGGTTTTACCGTCGTTGTTGCTAACCACAAGGCATAAAAACAGGCGCTTGTCTGTACATAGTGTGGTTATATTAAGTATAAGAGAAAGAGAGAACTTTAAGAAATTAATATAGCCACTACAGTGACATCAAAACCATGAAAAAATATTGCCGTAAACAGTTTATTTTGCGACACCACGAAACAAACGATAGCGTAAAATGAAACGATAGTTTTTATATCGTCAGCCGATATATATCGTTATATCGAACAGCCCTAGCATGCACAGCAGTTAATTAAGCAGCACAAACTCGAGTACAACCTCGATGACTTCCAGCAGTCAGCTCTTCTCTTATTCATAGGCTGCTTACATATTACATGTTGCATCCTCTATTGCAGTTACATATCTGATAAAGCTTGCCTTGTGTTTGAGCTGCTGACCTTCTGCGACAAAGAAATGGAAGAAATTCACGTAGAGGGTTAAAAAAAAAAAAGTCTATGGTGTACAGCATAAAAAGCTAGTGTGATTTAACAGTTTTAGAAGAGCTTCTAAAATAGAGATTTGAACCCGTAAAGGGCCAGTTCACCAAATAGCACAGTATCTGAACGTGTCTGTTGCTCCACTCGAACTGACAGCTTTTCTTGCTGTCCTTCAATCTTACAGGACGTGTTTGAGATGCGTTTCGCCAAAATGCCCGATGACCCAGAGGAGCCAGTCCCTGTTCCCACCCCGTCATCAGCTCTCCACCCTGCCCCCTCCACTCGACAAGTCCCACCTCCTTCTGCCGCCTCGGAAGATGAGAGCTCAAGCTCCTCAGAATCAGAGTCTTCAGGAGGAGACTCGGAACAAGAAAGGAAACAGCGTTTAGCTGAGTTACAGGAACAGGTTAGATGAGGGAAAGTTAAGGGGAGGTTGGCTAATTAGACACAAGAGTTGGGTTGGCCGTGTAGAATGGTCTGAGTAAAACATGGCTGAATGCTGGAGAATCAAATGTGCAGAGCCTTATCATCTCTTTAACACACAAATGTGTGTGTGTGTGTGTGTGTGTGTGTGTGTGTGTGTGTGTGTGTTTCAGCTTAAAGCTGTTCATGAGCAGCTGGCAGCGCTCTCCCAGCCACAGGTCAGCAAGCCCAAGAAGAAAGAGAGGGAGAAGAAGGAAAAGAAGAAAGAAAAGCACAAGAAAAAAGTGGGAGCAGAGGAACCTTTGGAGACTCTCCCGCTTGCAATGCTTCAGGCATCTAAGAAAAGCAAAAGTAGTAAAGAACCTATCAGTGCAAAGAAAGACAGGAAAAAGCCCAGGTAGGTTTTCCAGACGTAAAACTCAGGTTATTGTACCTGCACTGCATGGAGCTCATCTAAGAACTTCTCATTTACAGTAAAAAAGAAGGAGTTAAAAATCCCCGGCCTGCTGTGCCCCCTCAGCCTGGGCCGACCCCTCTCGTCCCTTCGGCTTCTCTTGAAGATGTTGACATCGGTGCGTTAATTAAAGAACATATGATTGAGTTTTGTTGATATGCATGCCTGGGACTATTGTAAACCTATTGTAATGCGTCCTCCTCCAGACATGTCTGCTGACAGGTGCAAGCCAATGTCGTATGAGGAGAAGCGCCAGCTGAGCCTGGATATCAATAAGTTGCCCGGAGACAAGCTGGGCCGTGTCGTGCACATAATCCAAACCCGTGAGCCGTCGCTGAAAAACTCCAATCCGGATGAGATTGAGATTGACTTTGAGACACTGAAGCCCTCCACGCTGAGAGAGCTAGAGAAGTATGTCTCAAGCTGCCTCAGGAAGAAGAAAAAACCATCAGGTAGGCTTTTTGCACATTTAGAACCTTTTTTAAAACACTTTCACATAAGGTTCGTAATTCCAAAGATTCCCATGCGAGCTCTTGTTTTTAAGTCTTTGTTCCCCATGCTTTCCAGTTAACGTTATCTGGGTGAAATCTTACTTTCACATATTGATAGTTTCTTTTGGAAGATGTGTCGCTGCTTCTGTTATATTGGATTAGGTGAACAATATTCTGTTTAATCTCTGAATGCTGTGGCTCTTTTTTGCAGCAGAGAAGCCTCTGGAAATGCCAAATGTGACAAAGATGAAGACGGGATCCTCATCTTCAGGCAGCAGTGACTCCTCAGATAGTGAAGACTCTGACAGTGGTAATATACACCTGGCAGTCTGCACCAGCAGAGTCCTAGGTTTTGTCTTCAACATGTTATATTTCTTTATTTCATATTGTGCTGTCTGTACAGGGCTGGTTCCCAAGCAACCGAAGAAGACTTCAACTAACAAGGACACCAAGAGACCGCAGCACCAGTTCATCGGTAGTGGAGTGGGCCCAGTCACTTCTCAGCCACAGCAGCCTCAGCTTCAGCCTCAGTCACAGCTTCAGACACAGCTTCAGTCACAGCTTCAGCTTCAGCCTCAGCTTCAACCTCAGACACAGCCTCAGGTGGTCCAGTCCAAACCACCATATATCCCGGCTCCAGCTATTTCCCTCCCTGTCCCCTCTCTGGATTCCTCCCAGCTATTGGCCTCAGGATTTGACCCTCTGGCCCACTTCATGAATTCTCACCTGACGCAGTCCAACACAGAGCCTAATGCAACCATTACTACTGCCAGTGCTCCTGTTGCCTCTGGCCTCCTCAATACCAACGCGCCCACCAACCAGACGCCTTCTGAGACGCACCCTTTCCTAAACCAACATCCCATCATCCCTTCTCCAGGTACGTCCACCAGAACAGGACTCTGCTAACAACTCTGTATTCACTTCATCAAGAGCCAAAAAAAGGTGGATTTTTATGCTTTCCTGTATTTTTGGCCATCTATGTACTGATGCATCCTCAAACACAACTCCGGAGTAATGAGTTCAGTGTCTGTCCAAGAGCTACATGCGTGCTAAAAGCTTCAGACTGTCAGGCTGTTCAAATAATTTGTTTAAGGCACTTTTTTCTCCCATGCTTTTAGCTCTGATGTTACAGAGAGTGGAGCAAGAGGTTACACCCAACTACTCTTTGTTATCAGTGGGCAGCCAATCAGAGCAAAACTTCCTTAAAGAGAGAGCAAAGGGAATTATATTGGGATGTTTCAGAGGGTGGACTAAATGAGGATCATTTTATACCAGTTATTCTTTAAGTCTCTAAGAATTAAAGCATATAGCTTGAAGTGTGCATAATAGGCCTCCTTTATTGTGACAGTACATCTTTTAATAGCTGGAGATAATTATATGTTTATCACCAAAAAATGACTGTTCCATTTATTCAGAAGACAGCTGCCGTCTTCTGTTACAACTTAACAGTTAATTGTTAATTGTTCAGACTGCTTGCTTCGTCAGTCAAAATAAAGTAAGTAAAATCACTGCTATAAAAATTTAGATTCTAAACTCCTGGAACTGTCCATAGTGTTTTTCTTCTCTTGTGAATACAATAATTCAAGAATGAGGTGACGTACGATTTTCAAATTGATATCATAGGTACAGCTGCTAAAAATCTTAGACAAGTTCGAACCTCAGTGACCTCGACCTCAAGGTCAAGGAGGTCCACTTTTCTGAAAATCACGATGGATTTTTAAATTTATCTACTATCATCTACTATGAGAATGAGGAGTGGGGGCAGCAGTATTTTTGGTTTTATTGTATTGAGCAACACTATTAACTGTAAATGTTTTCAAGCTGGAGGCTCATGTCAGCTACTCAAAACACACATCAACGCTTGCTAGTCTGGACTTTCTTCTTCTTTCTCTTGGAGTTCTGCTCCTTCAGCAGCAGCTCTGTTTAATGCAGTTTCCTCTTCTCTACCTTCTCCTCCAGTCTCGCTTCTTTTAAAACAATAAATGGCTGAATTATTCCAAAGTGACATGCTGCCATTGCGTAGTGTCTAGTAGTTTAAAGTGTTTGAGTAAGCCAAGGAAGGAAGAGCAGATAATTACATTTGCAAGGTTGTTGTGTGTTGTTTTTTTTGTTTTTTTTAATATGTCTGTAATCTATATGTAGGGAAATGGTGAAATATTTCAGTCTAATGAGAGGTGAAGCTTGAAGAGCTGGAGCTTTCATGATATACACATCCTCCTGTTTCCTGTGTTCTTTACATTCATGCCTTTCCCATTCTTCTCTCCTATGTTTACAGCAATCCATAATGCTCTTCCCCAGCAACCATCAAGACCTAGCAACCGTGCAGCGCCACTTCCACCCAAACCTGCACAGCCTCCTCCATCCTCCCTCCCTTCAATGCCTCCAGCTTCCTCACCTCAGCTTCAGCCCTCGCTTCCTCTCACCCTCCCCCCACAGCCTGTCCCCCGCCCTCGCGTCCCGTCACCGCCATCCCACGGCATCCTGGGCACCCTCTCGGCGCAGCCTCCCCAAGCCCTGCTGGAGGATGACGAGGAGCCAACGCCCACCAGCTCTGAGACCCCACCGCTCAGCCAGGTCCACAGCCTCCTGCAGTCACTTCAGCCCAGAGCCCCCACGCAAACGCTGCACACGCATTCTCCCGTGCAGCTGGGGCCGCCACTGCATGCGCAGGTCATGACAACAGCCGCCCCCGTTCTGACGCAGAGACACGGCTCAGGCCAAGCGCACATGCAGCAGTCGTTCCCACATACGCACACGTCAACACCGCAGCAGAAGGGCGGGGTGCTGCAGCAGAAGGTACAGCAGCTGCAACAGCACCAACAGCAGCCATCGCCACAAAGCAAAGTGGAGCCTTTCACAACAGGTAAGGTGTCTTAATGCCTCATGGTCACACACATTCAGATAGCTGCTCTGCTGACAGCTGCTTCTTTCCAGTCAATTTCCCTCCACTGCTGTCGACAGACTGAGCAGATCACAAACAGACCTAGACCACAGATCTCACCACAGCCCATTCGCAGTCTTTGTCAGTGAACTGTACCAAGTAAAACTTATCCCAACATATTGTGTCATATCTGCACTTGGCCATAGTGTGGAGCAAAATCTCTGTCTTTTAAAACATTGCTACATGTTGCAAGGCATCTGTCATGTGACCTGTGGTCACAGCTGAAAACATGAGGCTGCTCCTGTTGCATAACAGCACAGTAAAACAATACTTGAAAGTTACAAATCACTGCACGTTGTGTCGACCCTAATGCTTGGTACCGATTAGACATAATCACTGTAGGCACACATTAAATGAGGCATTTAATTAAATGATGGGACACCGATGTTTTTGCAGGTTGCCCCTCTCCGCTGATGATGCACTCTCCTCCGATGCCTGCGTTCCATTCAATGGGACAACAGTCGCCTCCACAGACCAAGAAGCATGTAAGTGATTTAGCATTGACTTTGTACTGTTTGTCTGTCTGGATTGGAAGTTAATGCCTCTCCTCATCTTATGTTTAAATGTATATTTTGAACGAGTGAGTACAAACAAGTACAATAATCAGTTCAAATGTTAAAAAGAAGCAATTTGACAAAAGTGGTTGTTCATCCTGTGTAGGAGCAGAGGTCAAACATGGGGATCAAAGAAGAGAAGCTTTCCCAGTCACCAGTGCTGCCACCCTCGCCCTTCAGCCCAGGCGTTCGTCAGGATGCACACAAACCAGACAACAAACACAGTGAGTGCAAAAGTGTGTATGTGTCTGTTTTACAATCCAGTCGTATGTGAATAAAAAGAATCATACATTTATCTGCAGGTAACTTTTTGCATTTTTTTTGTTGTGCTCAAACCTCATTGGTCAGCGGTCCCTCGTTTATCAAGTTACATTCTAAAAATAACCCACGAAAGGTGAAATCGCGAAGTAGCCAGTTTTATTTTTTGCAATTATTATAGATGTGTTAAGGCTGTAAAACCCCTCACTACACACTTTATACACTTTTTTTCAGACAGGCATGAACATTTTCACACTTTTAAACAATCTCAAAGTTCAAACTTTCGTAGAAAAACAAGTTTAGTATTATAGAATGAAACCAAAGATCAAACCCTGTTTTCAGTTCCAGAACACGGGAATAGAGCAGCTGCAAGAGAATTCAACATTAGTGAGTCAATGGTACGGAGGTAGAGGAAGCAAAAACAATGAGTTGAGTAAAGTTTGACTTATCTGACTGTTTTGTTTTGCTTAATGCACCTTATGTGTGCCTTGTGGTCCGAAACATACGGTAACTTCTACCAGAAGTCCTACTTTTTGTGCGATGGTTAGCATCTTCCTCTGCCTTTTGGGTGCTACTGGAGGTACCTGTGATGGTGCAAAACGTTTCGTCAACATTGTTGTGTTTGTTGGGTAGAAAACCTGCAAACATACAGTACAGCACTTGTACTGACACTGCTAGCCATTAGTGGTGCAACGGATCAAAAATCTCACGGTTCGGATCGGATCACGGTTTTAAGTCACGGATCGGATCAATTTTCAGATCAGCAAAAAAAGACAAAAATTTAACATTTACTTATTGAAGTATTTTTTTCCTGTTAAAAACATTCAACTCAAGACTCATCCCACGCAATTATTAAAAAGAAATTATGGTACAAAATAGTACAGTCTTTGTATCTACCACTCAATTCAATTCAATTTTATTTATAAAGCGCCAAATCACAATAACAGTCGCCTCAAGGCGCTTTATTATTGTATGGTAGACCCAATAATACATATCGCTCATTATATCGCACTCCGCTGTGATATAATGAGCTGTCACAGTCACGTAGCTTTCCGTTGCCGTGGAGGTCCACCCATTTGTAGTAGTTATAATAATGGATTGGATTTATATAGCGCTTTTCAAGGCACCCAAAGCGCTTTACAATGCCACTATTCATTCACTCTCACATTCACACACTGGTGGAGGCAGCTACAGTTGTAGCCACAGCTGCCCTGAGGCAGACTGACAGAAGCGAGGCTGCCATATCGCGCCATCGGCCCCTCTGGCCAACACCAGTAGGCGGTAGGGTAAAGTGTCTTGCCCAAGGACACAACGACCAGGACAAAGAGCCCGGGGATCGAACCGGCGACCTTCCGGTTACAGATACGTTTCCCAATCCCCTGAGCCACGGTCGCCTACAAAGTTAGGGCAACAGAAGATGCCTGGGACAGTTCAGCCACAACCTAAATCTTTTCCCGCTCATACATGCTTGGAAAGATCTTGGCACTAAAGTGGACACGAGCGGGATATCATAGTGTGGCTCAAGCACGTTGATCATAGTTTAAACCCCTTGTTTTGCACAATGGCATACGGCCTCCCGTCTGCAACTAAACACCCCAATAGCTTTAGCCCGCTCGGATTGGGCAGCAAAGGGTTGCTTAAATGCCGCAAACCCCTCTGCTCCTCCACTTGGATCGCTAGCGCTGGCCATAACTATCGCTTGACAGACCCACCATGCGCACCATACACATACTTTTTTTTTCTTCTTTTTCGAATCTTCGGATCACGTGCGTACCAAACCGTGGAGTGGGATCGGTTCGGATTACGGATGAACCGTGATCCGTTGCACCACTACTAGCCATCGAAGATTTATGTGAACTTGACATGGTTAACAGCAAAATTACAAACAAAAAATAAATAAATCCGCAAACAGCGAGGCCACGAAAGGTGAACCGCATTATAGCAAGGGACCACTGTATATATCGAATCCAGAAGGCTTTTGTATGCATTCTCCCACAGTTCCCTATAGCCAGCTTATGGAAGCAGCATTGAGTCAAGTGTTGTTTTCATTGCAAAGTATTTTAACAGCTGTTCAGAACTAATGTCTGTCCAAACGAACACACCACAAACTAATCCTGGAGATTCCAAATAAAAGTTTCCCAGCTAAAGCTCGCAAAGGTTGTTGGATTTTAAAATGGAAATTAGTGTCGACGTGGCTTAAAGTGTGTAGTATATAGAGTTACTCTTTCTTTGTCTCTCACAGGGTTAGATATAAAGCCGATGGATGGCTCTCGTCCCATTTCGCATTTGGCAGACTCGCCTGCACCACCCTGCTCCCAGCAGGACAACAAAATCAAGCAAGAACCCAAAACTCCCATCGCTCCCAAGAAGGCACAGGTGTGTAGAAGCCTGAGATGAGAGAATAATTTCATAAGCCACATTAAACCAGACTGTCCTTCCTGGTTTCTTTTTTCTGTCCTTCATTTTGGCCTTTTTTTAAACTTGACCTGGTTTTTCTGTTTGTTTCTTTTCTTTTTATAGGAGGTCAAGATAAAGAACATGGGTTCTTGGGCCAGCCTGGCTCAAAAGTCCCAGTCCACACCGGCGTTCTCGGTGCGCTCTTCAAGCGACAGCTTTGAAAGATACAAGCAGGTCGCGAGAGAGAAGGAGGAGAGAGAGAGACAGCTGAAAGCACAGGCTGAACAGGCCAGGAGGGAGCAAGAGAAGCTACGGTGAGTGGGAGGTTAGCAAGTAATGTGTGACCAGGGAAACGCGTCAGAAGCTGTAATCCTATTAGAATTTAGCTTGACTTAAACAGTCATAAATATCGTGCTCATCACCACTTTATTGCTTTTGCTCATTTAATGGTTTAGTATCACACAGCTTAGTATCCTGCCAGCTGATGTAAATGTCAGACATTTCCGCCAAACTTACAAGTCAGCTGTGAGTAAGTGTGAACTCTCACACTTTGATGTGAAACCTTGAAAGTGGGTTGCTCCGGTTGTGAATCAGCTGCTACGTTTTGGGTTGGTTTTCCCAGAATACTGAAACGACTACAAAGCATGAGCTGCACGAAAGGTACAAGGAAAAAAGTAAAAATCAATAAAAAATATTATTTTATTAACATGGGACAGTGTACATTGCACTGCTTCATCTTGTCTTAAGACATTGCAGGGATTGAACGTGTAGTTAAACTGACAGAAAGTCGAGTTTCACTCACTTAAGATCAAAGTGGGTTGTATGTGACCCTCGATGCAAAACGAGGTTCAAGTTAACTGGACTAAAGAATCTGCTGTTGGTTAGGTTGTATTTGAGTGTGACCTTGATGGGAATCATTTATGGGCATCATGCAGTGCTGACTGCCAGCTGTCTCACTTTTTGTTTGCTTGTTGTCGCAGCCGTGACGACAAGGACACGGCGGAGCCGTTTCGCCGAGTGCCAGATGACGACCGCCGTCGCCCAAATCAGCAGTCGCCGCACGCTCCAGTTCCTCCAGCTTCGACTCCTCCCACTCACTCTCCGCAGGCCCCACCTACACAATCACAAGCCCCCCCACCCACCTCCGCTTCACAGAACACGCTCAACCAGGACAGGGCGACGGCACGGCGTGAGGCGCAGGAGAGGCGCAGGAGAGAGGCGGTATGGGAGACAAAAAGGGGGGGGAGAGGGAGGGAATTATTTTATCAATTTCTTTTTAGAATCTATCTTTCATGTTGCTTCTCGTCCTCTGGTTCCTCCGCAGATGGCAGACACCATTGACATCAATTTCCAGAGTGACCTGATGGCAATTTTTGAAGAGAATCTGTTCTGAGAGGAAGGCACGAGAGCAGGACCCCGTAGACTCACAAGAAGCAGATTTGCAGATCGCTTCCAAACACCCGTGCTGTGACGCACACGGTCGCTGCTTACACAAATGCACACATCTGCATACACAGACTCAGTACTAACTGTCCCTTTCTCTCAGCAGTTGAAACAGCTGGTTTGTGTCGTGAATGAGAGATGAGGGGAAGTGAAATTAAAATAACAAGCCCCCCTTTTGTTTGTTTGTTTTTTGTTTTTGTTTGTCCCCCCCTTCCCCAGCTTGGTGCCTCTGGTTGTAGGTTCTTGATCACCATGGCCAACAGGTCCAAATGGTTGCCCCCCACCCCATATGAGGATATGATGAAAAGGAGGGGACTGAGCATCTATATTTAAAGAGAAAAAAAAAAACAGTAAAAAGCATGTATGAAAAGATGGGGTTAAAACACACAGATGAATGAATAATAATGCTTTTAGTTTTCTCTCTGGATCTTGTCTCTTATTTTATTTTTAAGTTGGATATTTTTTTTTTTTTTTTAACTGGGAGGGTCGGGCCGGGGTGCTCACGTTTGCCAGGTTGAGCGGTCATCTGTTGTTTCTTCTTAAGGCACCGTGGGGATGGGGGAAACCCCCGCCATGGCTCTATTCAAACACTTTTTCTAAGACCTTTACATCCTTCAGCTTCTCTCTTTCTCCAGTTACCAACAGAAGAGGTTGAAGAGAGCAGCAAGGAAAGAGCCAGTCACCACATTTAAACAAAAAAATTTCAACGTGTCCTTCGCCTTAGTGCTCCGGCCTGTAAACTAATGATTGCACCCCACAAATTATACATATTATATATATAAATAGAAACAAATACGTATAAATATAGATATATAAATATATATATTCTATACGATGAAAAGTCAACAGGAAAAAGGAAGATGAGAAGGATTTGGATTGCGGGGAGCAAAGCTCGTCTCGGTGTTCATCTCTGAGCTCTGGTTTTGATTTTGTAGAAATTACTGTAAAGAAGAAGAAAAACTTTTTTATGATTCTATTGAAAAGATGTGTTCTCTCACACACACCTTTTTTCTCTCTCCTCTGGTTTTGTTTTTCTTAACTCTATGCCAAAACCAATCTATCGAGTGCTGAAACGTCATTCACTTTCTTTCTTCTTTTTTTTTTTTTTTTTACGTGTACTTCTTTTCACTTTATATGAAAGGTTTTGTTTTTACTG